>NW_027514388.1:1010000-1216483 GCF_048772815.1 Callospermophilus lateralis | reverse complement strand
TTTCAGTGGATGTATATTTCTGAGAATAAACTTTTTAAAAGTTGATTATAAATCCACATATATGAATATGAATGAATTCAGGCGGTGTATAAGAAGACACATATATTTCATATTTTGGTAAATCTGGAGAATATATATATATATATATATATATATATATATATATATATATATATATATATATATAATGTATATATAGACACACAAACACACACATTATAATGTAGCAATATATATGCCAATTGAAATTCATCATGAAAAATAACTCATCCGCATATCCCAAAATATTGATTTTACTGAACATGAATATGTGTATAGTGTTGTTCATCTAGGAAGCTCACCCATGGGTTGAATTTTCAGTTAAAACAGCGTTTAGGAGGAGTGATCTCTTCTCACAATTTGTATCTGCCAAGTCAGCCACCTCACAAGAATGTATATGTGAAACCAGGTAGGATTCTATTTGTGCATATAAAAATACATTTGCTTAATAGGCTACAGAGAAAGGGAGACAGGAATTCACATTTTTCTTAACTTTAAAAACACATGGAAAATTATTTCAACAAATAATTGACTAGATTTATAACTCCTACCTTATATCATGCAAAAGGTAATTCCAACTATACACCATGCTTCTTCTGAAATGCTTGTATTTCTATTCTGTTTGGGTTATTTTTCTCCATTATATTAGGATTAGTAGTCAGAGTTTAGTAGGGTATGGGTTAGTGTCAGGGATTCAGTATTTCAAACAGAAAATTGGAAAATGAATCCAATGTGTATGCAAATATGTGCTACAAAACAATCTTCCCTCTCTCATCCAGAACAATGACTTGACATTCCTTTTGCCCCAAGTAAGTCAGAATTAGAGGAGAAGAGTTAGAAAATCTGTGAATATATATTTAGAATGGAAAATGCTCAGGAGTTCACAACCTTGGAGTTGATAGAGCAGTTTCCAAAAGTAAGTGACATGGTAAACACTCCACAAACATGGAGATCTGCTGGCCTAAACACTTCTTGAGAAATTGCCTCTGAGCTTGGGCACTTGAAATATATGTTGTTTTCAGGAGCTTTAACTTCCGATGTAGTGAGACCATCAAAGCTAGGTCTGCATCTATGTGACCAGGAGGACATGGTTTCTTATTTTCCAATGAACATGAGGCAGCAGTGCTAAATTCTCTCTTTGTAGCTAAATTGTGGCCATGGGGGCTAAGTGTCACCCCATGTGGACTGTGAAGCCATTTGGTCATCCTCGACTTTTCATTGTGTTTCTTGCTGCTGCACTGGGAGTTTGGTATTTGCTTCACGAAATACAAGGAGTTCAAGTGGGACACAGTGCTGGAGGGAGTTCTGTCACGTGTGGTGGGTCAGTGTCTGCATGAGAATGCACCAACTAGGCTTCTATCCCACATAGCTTGCCCCTTGACCATAGCAACCTGATTCTAAACATTGCCGTGAAAAATCTCCATATAACAAGATGCCTTTATATAGAAGGGTCTGCTGGCTGCACCATGTCTGTCTCAAGGCATTTGAAAGTCAATGGCAGATCCACAGGCCCCACCACAGATGTTTTATCACACACCTGCACACCACTGCTCTAGGCCCACTACACATCAGGCTCCAACTTACTGGCATCTCTGTTCTACACCATTTTCATGATACCTAGTCAATCAAGGCACTGTCTGGTATACTCATGATCAGCAACAGGACATCCAAAGGTTCTCCAGTGCCACCTGGTCATGAGAATTTCTAAAAATTCATGGTATTTATCTAACTATTTTTCACAGATGAAGTTGTTGGTACTGTGGGTTTCAATTCATTCAGGATCCATTAAATGTTGAGGAAGCTCATTTTAATGAAGGATCTGGAGATCTCTCACAGGCAAGGCTTCCCAAAGAGTGGCCAAATTGTCACATGAAGCCAGGCCCATTGAGGTCTCCAATGTGAGGTCCATGTGTGTTTTGACTCTCAACGATGGCTGCCAGGTCTTTCAGAATAAAACCTGTGATATCCTAGCTGAGATTCCCAGTGCTCTCTGGAAAGCCTCTCTGGGCCAAGATCTCAGTTTCCAAGGGCGACTCTCATGTGTGGCCTCCTGAAATCCCAACAACATTCATGGCAATACTTCTCTGAAGTCAGTTCCAAATCTCATTCTCTAAGGGGAATCACACCAGAGTTCAAGCCCAGGTGGACCCAGTCATCTCTTCCAACTACCACACAAATGACCACAATTAAAACCAAAACACTCCCACATGGCCCTCATCTTCTTCCATATAAACACACATCATAACCTCTGGATGGAGTTTTCCATGAGGGGCACATCCAAACCAGTGCCCAAAATAAGCTCCCTTGCCCCTCATTTGCCTAACATCAGGGTTGATTGGACACGCTTCCTGTGAACCAGCAGTGATCAAATAGGCCTGCCGTAAATGCTCCACTTCTCCACTTTGAGGCCTTCTTACTGTGGGGTTTAGATTCTTTTTTTTCTAAATTTTTTTTGGAAATTTAATTGGAAAGTTAAAAAAAATTGTTTTGCAGAATATTAAATTTCTAATGGCAAAGCCTTCACCTTGTTTGTGAAGGAAACCTTGATGCCTTGCTAATCTGGTTATATGGAGACACTCAAAATTTTCTGTTACATACTACATGGATGAATGGCTAAAGCACATAGTTTTTTAAAACTGAAAGGCAGATACCAGCAAGTAAGATAACAAATAAAAGACAATTTTATTAAAAAATAAAGTTGTTATATGACTCAAATATTGGAAATTCAATTCTTTTTTTTTGGTTGTTCAAAACATTATAAAGCTCATGATATATCATCTTTCATACATTTGACTTAATTGGGTTATGAACTCCCATTTTTACCCCAAATACAAATCGCAGAATCACATCAGTTACACACTCACGTTTTTACATAATAGCATACTAGTTATTGTTGAATTCTGCTACCTTTCCTATCCCCTACTATTCCCCCTCCCCTCCCATCTTCCCTCTCTACCTCATCTGCTGTTGTTTAATTCTCTCCCTTGTTTTCCCCTCTTTAGCCTCACAACCTCTTATATGTAATTTTGTGTAACATTGAGTAGTCTCCTACCATTTCCATATAATTTTCTTTCTCTCTCCCTTTCTCTCCCCCCACTCATCTCTGTTTAGTTTTAATATTTTTCTCATGTTCTTCCTCCCTGTTCTGTTCTTATTTGCTCTCTCTATATAAAAGGAAACATTTGGCATTTGTTTTTTAAGGATTGGATAGCTTCGCTTAGCATAATCTATTCTAATGCCATTAATTTCCCTGCAAATTCTATGATTTTGTCATTTTCAGTGCTGTGTAATACTCCATTGTGTATAGATGCCACATTTTTATTATCCATTCGTCTATTGAAGGGCATCTAGTTTGGTTCCACAGTCTAGTTATTGTGAATTGTGCCGCTATGATCATCGATGTGGCAGTATCCTTATACTGCTCTCTATTAAGATCCTCAGGGAAGAGTCTGAGAAGGGCGATATCTCGGTCAAATGGTGGTTCCATTCCCAGCTTTCCCAGGAATCTCCATACTGCTTTCCATATTGGACTCTCCAATTTGCAGGCCCACAAGCAGTGTACAAGTGTACCCTTTACCCCACATCCTCACCAACACTTATTGTTGTTCGACTTCATAATGGCTGCCAATCTTACTGGAGTGAGATGGTATCTTAGGGTGGTTTTGATTGCATTTCTCTGACTGCTACAGATGGTGAGCATTTGTTCATGTACTTGTTGATTGATTGTATGTCCTCCTCTGTGAAGTGTCTGTTAAGATCCTTGGCCCATTGTTGATTGGGTTATTTGTTATCTCATTGTTTAATTGTTTTGAGTTCTTTGTATATTCTAGATATTAGGGCTCTATCTGAAGTGTAAGGGGTAAAAATTTGTTCCCAGGATGTAGGCTCTCTATTTAACTCTCTTATTGTTTCCCTTGCTGACAAAAAACTTTTTTAGATTAAGTAAGTCCCATTTGTTTATTCTTTTTATGAACTCTTGGGCTATGGGTGTCCTATTAAGGAATTTGGAGCCCAACCCCACAGTATGTACATCGTAGACAACTTTTTCTTCTATCAGACGCAGTGTCTCTGATTTTATATCTGGCTCCTTGATCCATTTTGAGTTAACTTTTATGCATTGTGAGAGAAAGGGATTCCATTTCATTTTGTTGCATATGAATTTCCAATTGTCCCTGCACCATTTGTTGAAGATGCTATCCTTCTTACATTGCATGCTTTTAGGCCCCTTTTCAAATATAAGAAAGTTGTAATTTTGTGGATATGTCTCTGTGTCCTCTATTCTGTACCATTGGTCCATCTGCCTGTTTTGATACCAGTACCACACTGTTTTTGTTACTATTGCTTTGTAGTACAGTTTGAACTCTGGATTCACACTTCCTGCTTAGAATTGCTTTCGCTATTCTGGGTCTTTTGTTGTTCCATATGAAATTCATGATTACTTTATCTATTTCTACAAGAAATGCCATTGGGTTTTTGATTGGCATTGCATTAAACCTGTAGAGAACTTTGGGTAATATCGCCATTTTGATGATGTTATTTCTGCCTATCCATGTACAGGGCATATTTTTCCATCCTCTAACATCTTCTTCTATCTCTCTCTTTAGGGTTCTGTAGTTTTCATTGTATAAATCTTTCACCTCTTTGGTTAGGTTGATTCCCAAGTTTTTTATTTTCTTTGAGTATACTGTAAATGGAGTGGTTTTCCTCATTTCCATTTCAGAAGTTTTGTTGCTGATATACAGGAATGCCTTTGATTTATGCGTGTTGATTTTATATCCTGCCAATTTGCTGAATTCATTTATTAACTCTAGCAGTTTCTTTGTAGACCCTTTTGGGTCTGTTAAATATATTATCATGTCATCCACAAATAGCGATAATTTAAGTTCTTCTTTTCCTATTTTTATGCCTTTAATTTCCTTTGTCTGTATCATTGCTCTGGATAGTATTTCAAGAACTAAATTAAATAGAAGTGGTGATAGAGGGCATCCATGTCTTGTTGCAAATTTTAGAGGGAATGCCTTCAGTTTTTCTCCATTTAGGATGATGCTAGCCTGAGGTGTAGCATATATAGCTATTACCATGTTGAGGTAAGTTCCTGTTATTCCTAGTTTTTATAGAGTTTTAAACAAAAAGGGATGCTGTGCTTTGTAGAATGCTTTTTTTGCATCTATCGAGATGATCATATGGTTCTTCTCTTTAAGTCTATTGATGTGATGGATTACATTTATTGATTTCCGTATATTGAACCAGCCTTGCATCCCTGGGATGAATCCCTCTTGATCATGAAGCACAATTTTTTTAAATGCTTTTGTTTTTTATTTGCCAGGATTTTATTTAGAATTTTTGCATCCAAGTTTATTAGAGATATTGGTCTGTAGTTTTCTTTCTTTGAAGTGTCTTTGTCTGGTTTTGGGATCAGGGTGATGTTGGCCTCATAGAATGAATTTGGAAGAACTCCTTCTTTTTCTATTTTTTGAAATAGCTTGAAAAGTATTGGTATTAATTCATCTTTGAACGTTTTGTAGAACTCTGCTGTATAACCATCTGGTCCAGGGCTTTTTTTGGTTGGTAGTCTTTTGAAGGTTTCTTCTATTTCTTCCTTTGTTATTGGTCTATTTAAATTGTGTGAGTCTTCCGGACTCAAACTTGGCAGATCATATGACATAAGAAATTTATCAATATCTTCATTATCTTCTGTTTTATTGGAATATGGGGTTTCAAAATACTTTCTAATTATCATCTGAATTTCTGTAGTGTCTGTTGTGATGTTGCCTTTTTTATCCCATATGTTAGTAATTTGAGTTCTCTCTCTACTTCTCTTCATTAGCATGGCTAAGGCCCTGTCGATTTAATTTATTTTCAAAGAACCAACTTTTATTTTTTCAATTTTTTTGTTTCAATTTTGTTGATTTCTCCTCTAATTTTAATTATTTCTTGTCTTCTACTACATTTGCTGTTTTGCTTTTTTTTTCTAGGTTTTTGAGATGTAGTGTGAGATCATTTATTTGTTGTTTTTTTCTTTTTTTTTTTGAGGAAAGAATTCCAAGAAATGAATTTCCCTCTTAAAACTGCTTTCATTGTTTTCCATAGAATCCGGTATGTTTTGTCTGTATTGTCATTTGTCTCTAAGAAATTTTTTATCTCCTCCTTTATGTCTTCTGTAACCCACTGATCATTCAGTAACATATTGTTCATTTTCCATGTGATGTAGAATTTTTCCTTCCTTCTTCAATCATTAATTTCAAGTTTCATTCCATTATGATCAGATATGGTGCATGGTATTATCTCCATACTTTTATATTTACTAAGAGTTTCCATATAGCATAATATATGGTCTATATTTGAGTAGGACCAATGTGCTGCTGAGAAGAACATGAATCCACTTTATGATGTTTGATATATTCTATATATGTTGGTTAAGTCTAGGTTATTGATTGTGCTATTAAGTTCTATAGTTTCTTAATTCAGATTTTCTTTAGAGGATCTGTCCAATGGCGAGAGTTGTGTGCTGAAGTCACCCGTAATTATTGTGTTATAGCCTATATGACTCTTGAAGTTGAGGAGAGTTTGTTTTATGACTTTGCACCACCATTGTTTGATGCATACAAATTGATAATTGTTATGTCTTGTTGGTTAATGGTGCCTTTTAACAGTATATAGTGTCCTTCTTTATCACTTTTGATTAACTTAGGTTTTAAGTTGATTTTAATCGATATGAGTATGGCCACTCCTTCTTGTTTCCGAGGGCCAAAAATGGCTGCAAAGTCTTTCAGAATAAAATCATGTGATTTCCTGGCTGAGATTCCCATTGCTCTGTGGAAAGCCACCTTGGGCCTAGATCTCAGTTTCAAAGGGTGACATTCATGCGTGGCCTCCTAAAAACCAACACAATTCATTTCAATACTTCTATGAGGTATGTTCCAGAACTCAGGCTCTAAGGGAAATCACACCAGAGTTCAAGCCCAGGTGGACCAAGTCATCTCTTCCAACCCCCACACAAATGACCACAATTAGAACAAAAAAACTCCCACATGGCCCTCATCTTCGTCCATAAAGACCCTCATCAAAAGTTCTGGATGGAAGTTTTCATGAGGGTCGCAACCAAAGACAGTTTCCAGAATAAGCTCCCTTGCCTCTAATTTCCCTAAAGTTAGGGTGGCCTGGACACCCTTCCTGTGAACCAGGAGTGATCAAAAAGGCCTGCCATTAATTCCGCTCTGTTTCTATAATTTGAGGCTTACTGAATGTCAGGTATAGATTTTTTATGTGATTTGGAGTCATGAGAAAACCCAAGCATATCTGCAGAGCATTGAAGAATTCATTTGACAAAGAGGATCCCTATTCTCACTTGAAGGGGGTCAGGAACCTAACAGAGAAAGGCAAGAATCTTCATCCACAATGACTGCTCTTTTTGCCATTTTGGTTTTGAATGCACACATGGGATCTTTCTTTAGATCCATTAGGTGCTGAGAATCTAAGCCACAGCCTCACACAGGGCCAAGAGGCAGATTCAGACAAATCCCTTTCCAAAGCAATTAAGCAAAGAGCCACAGGTGATGTCCATTTATTTCCATTTGAAAATTTTTTCTTCAGGCTTCACAAAGGGGTGGCCTGAGGCAAAGACCTTCCTGACATTCAGGGCAACAGAACCCTTGATTGGTATACTTAGCCTGAATTATGTTCTGCACCGAGGTCTCAGATAAATCGATATACAATGGCATAGGACCGTGTACCTCGGATTATTGAATGTAGAAGAGAACATCCAGTCAAAAAGGGATAGTCTGTAGGATTAGGAAGATAGTCAGTAGGTTTAGGAAGAAGAGTGACTCTAGGAGTTGGACCAAAAGTTCTTTAGCAATAGGGTTTCAGTTAGAGAGTGAATGTAAATGTCAGCACATGTGAAGAGACAGTCACAATGATGAAGTGGGAAAAATATGTAGGAAAGCAGATATCAATAGAAAGATTAGGAAATCAGGCAAAGTATAAAGTGAGTGATAGGATTAGACATTTTCAACAGGCTTGAGGTTGAATATATAATCTTAGGAAGAAACAAATATGTAGTAATTAATAGGATTGACATTTGAGAGCATTAGGCACCCTGGACATGGATGTTTTTAGTAATCCATGGTCACATTCCATTTAGGCTTTGGTACAATCATATGTGTGACCTTTGCATTTTGTGTCCAGAATACTACCGTGATAAATTGTATATGTAGATAAGGTGACATGAGTATTTCTTCCACCATTATGGGGAGTAATATTCTGGAAACTTATAAATTAGTACTGGTGATACAAATAGGTGTACCTTGTGTTGATGATTATTGAGATGTTGCATGAATAGACCATATTGTGATAAAGTATATAACTAGTTCCAACTTTAAATAATGGATTGAGTTTGCATCTGAAAATATATTGGAAATCTTATATTGATATATATACAATCATTCCAACCAGTTATATATGTAATGGTAATATTAGGGTTACGGTTTATCGTGAAGGGTGAGTATTGCTTCAAAAATGATTATGGAATCAAAAATAATGTGTTTAGAAAGAAGTCTAGTGAAAAGACCAGTAAAGAAACATGGAGGAATACATGTGTTCTTAAGTAGTAAGTAAATGAATGTGAACCAAATGCCTATAATTTTGTGAAGTTGTGGATGAAAAAATATATCCTATGATGTCCATAAACAGATAAAATAGTAATATACCAGTGTTGAATAAAAATGAACTTCAAAATACACATCATGTCCCAAAGCAATCTACTTGCATTGATGTTAAACTGGGTCAGGTACTGTAGAAATATTAGGATTTGTATGCACCACCTACTGAACTTAGTTTTCAGTAGTAGGAAACAAATATGTATTACAGGAATATAAATATTGCTGAAAATAATCTTGTAAAGATTGGATTTTGAACCCACATACATGAATATAAATGAATTTAGGGAGTGTATAATAAGACACATATTTTTCATATTTTTTTAAAATCTGGAGAAAAAAAAAATATATATATATATATATATATATATATATATATATATATATATATACACATATATATTTTTTCCAGATTTAAAAAAAATACACAAACACACACACACACACACACACACACACATGCACACATACACACACACACACACACATTAATATTTAGCAATATATATGCCAATCGAAATTCATCATGAAATATAATTCATCCACATATCCAAAAATATTCATTTTACTGAACATGGATTTATGTATAGTGTTTTTCACTAGGAAGCTCACCCATAGGTTGAATTTTCAGTTCCATCATTATTTAGGGAGAGTCATCTGTTCTCACAATTTTATATTCCAAAGTCAGGGAGCTCAAAAGAATGTCCGTGTGATACCAGGTAGGATATTATATATATGCATAAAAAAATACATGTGCTGAATAGGATACAGAGAAAGGGAGACAGGAATTTATATATGTGATAATTTTAAAAAATCATGGAGAAATATTACAATGAAAAGTTGACTAGATTTAAAACACATACTCTTGATAATGCAGAAGGCAAATAGAAGTATACACCATGCTTCCTATGAAAGGCCTGTATTTCTATTCGGTTAGGTTTCTTTCTCTCCATGATATTAGGATTAGTAGTCAGAGTCTAGTAGGGTATGGGATAGTGTCAGGGATTCAGTATTTCAAATGGAAAAAAGGAAAATTAATCTAATGTGTATGCAAAAATGTGATACACATAAATCTTCCCTCTCTCATCCAGAACAATGCCTTGACATAACCATCGCTAAAAGTAAGACACAATTAGAGGAGAGGAGTTAGAAAATCTGTGAATTTATGTGGAATGGAAAATGCTCAGGAGTTCACAACACTGGATGTGGTAGAACAGTTTCCAAAAGTAAGGGAGAGGGTAAACAATCCAGAAACATGGAGCTGTGCTGGCCTAAAGACTTCTTGAGAAACTTCCTCTGAGGTTGGGAACAAGAAATATATGTAATTGTCAGGAGATTTAGCTTCGTTTGTAGTGACACCATGAAATCTGGGTCTGCATCTATGTTACCTGGAGAACATGGTTTCTTATTTTCCAATGATCATGAGGCAGCGGTGCTGAATTCTCTCTTTGTAGGTAAACTGAGGCCACTGGGCTGAAGTGTCTCCCATGTGGACTGTGAAGCCATTTGGTGATCCTCCACTTTCCAGGGTGTTTCTTACTGCTGCACTGGGAGTTTGGTACTTGCTTCACGAAATACAAGGAGTTCAACTGGGATAAAAATGCTGGAGGAGTTCTGTCATGTGTGGTTGGTCAGGGTCGCGAAGAGAATGTACGAACCAGGCTTCTATCCTACATAGCTTTCCCCTTGACTATAGCAACCTGATTCTGAACATTGCCCTGAAACCTCTCCATATGACAAGATGCCTTTACATATAAAGGTCTGCTGCCTGCACCATGTCAGTCGCAAGTCTTTCAAAGCCAATGGAAGATCCAGGTGGTCCTACCAAAAATATTTATTTACACACCTACAGTCCACTTCTCTACGCCCACTACTCAGCAGGCTCCAAATTACTGGCATCTCTGTTCTACACCATTTTCACGAAACCCAGTCAATCAAGGCACTCTTTGGTACACTCATGATCAGCAACAGGAAATCCAAAGTTTATCCAGTGCCACCTGGTCATGGGAATTTCAGAAATTTCATGGTATTAATCTAGTCATATTTCAAAAATGAAGTTAGAGGCACTGTGGGTTTCAATTAATTCAGGAACCATTAAATGGTGAGGAAGCTCATTTCAATGAAAGCTCTGGAGAACACTCACAGAAAAGCCTTCCAAAAGACTGGCAAAAAGGTCACATGAATCCAGACACATCGTGGTCTACAATGTGAGGTCCATATGTGTTTGGACTCTCAACTAGGGCTGCCAAGTCTTCAAGAAGTAAATCATGTGATATCCTGGCTCAGAATCCCCGAGCTCCGTGGAAAGCAATCCTGGGCCTAGATCTCAGTTTCCAAAGGCGATTCTCACGCGTGGCCTAGTAAAATCCCAAGAGAATTCACGGCAATACTTCTCTGAGGTCAGATCCAGAACTCATTCTTTAAGGGGAATCACACCAGAGTTCAAGCCCAGGTGATCCCAGTCATCTCTTCCAACTACCACACAAATTACCACAATTAAAACAAGAACACTCCCATATGGCCCTCATCTTCTTCCATATTGACACTCATCATAATTTGGCTGGATGTTTAAATGAGGGTCGCAGACCAAGACAGTGTCCAAAATAAGCTCCTTTGACCCTCATTTGCCTAAAGTCAAGGTGGCCTGGACACCCATCCTGTGAACGAGGAGTGATCAAATAGGCCTGCCATTAATACCGCTCCAATTCTCCAATTTGAGGCCTACTGACTGTGGGGTTTAGATTCTTTATGTGAATTTTAGTCATGATAAAACCAAACACCTATGGGCTAGCCTCTGCAGGTTTTGAAGAACTCATTTGACCCAAAGGATCCCTATTTTCACTTGATGGAGTTCAGGAACCTTACAGAGGAAGTCAAGAGACTTCATCCCAATGACTGCTCTTTTGGCCATTTTTCATTTGGATGCAAACATGGGAACTTTCTTTAGATCCATCAGGTGCTGAGAATCTAAGTCACAGCCACACACAGGGCCAGGGGGCTGATTCAGACACATCCCTTTTCAAAGCACTTAAGAAAAGAGCCACAGGTATGCCCAATCATTTCCATTTGAAAACTGTTTTCTTCAGGCTTCAAAAAGGGGTGGCCAGAGGCAAAGACCTTCCTGACATTCAGGGCAACAGAACAATTGGTAAGCAAAAGGCCCAAAGCAGGGTTTCTCCACTGAGACTTTCCTGGTCACACTGATATCTGAGTTTTCTGAGATGCTCCCCATTCCCTACAGCTATCCAGTACATTGTTATGTCACAGAGCTTTGAGGTGGTAAATATCTTGGACACAAAACCATAGGCCTATTCTTGAGATTGGCGGGAATTCAGTAAGAAAACAGGAACTTAGGAAGATAGCAGGTGTTGCACATCAATAAGGCAAGCTACAGTCCATTCATAAATGGGGCAATATGAATGCTGAGAAGCTTTCTACTAGACAAGACACATCCATTCATGAATTCTCTTTTCTAATGTCTACAACCACGGACACAGTGAGATACACAGACAGAGAAACACTCACCATGTTAAACGACTTACTAGAAACAGTCCACTTCCAACGAAACAAACTGACTTTCCTACCTATTCTCAGAAAATGAGACAAAACCACAAACCCACAACCACACCCACAAAGGCACCTTCTTCCCCCAAGTAGGTCTTTGACTATCCGGAGTGTCCTCTGACTTGTAGGCCATAATATGTTCCCCCAAAATAGCCTGTCCTGTCTCAGATCTGGTCTCCTTGGCAAACTCTGTGAACTTCTCAGGAGCCAACGGTGAGCCACTAACTGCTTTCTCAAGAAAAGCAACGCTTCCGAGCTTTCCTGGCATTTGTTCTTCTCACGTCTGAAGGTACCAAGAGAGACTGACTGTCCTTGGTAAATTCAAATAAGTGAGACCACAGGGATGGGGACTGGGACTGGCTCTGTGTGCCTGGCTTCCTGGATCCAAAGTTCAGAAAGTTCCATCACCAAGGAAGTGAGGTGAGGTCATTTCCTTCCTGAACTGAATGAGGTCCCTGTCTTGGCAACCACTTTGTCTTAACTGTTGCTTCCAAGGGTCCCATGAGATTGAGGCTGCCCCTACTTCCTGTGACACTTTCACAAGTTAGAATGGTATATCAACCATAGGCACCCAGGAATAGATCTCCACCCAGGCCTGTTTTGGTCCATGTTCTCTACATTAAGAAGAGAATCTGATTCAGACACAACCTTTTATCCTGACCGGGTTGTTTGCCATGGAAGATGACTTTTGCTCTCTCAGGTCCTTCATAGCTGCCTACATCTTCTCCAGGGATCATTTCTGCATGGGCCTTTGAGGTTCTCAGCAGGTGGAAGTTTCCCTACATTTCTTTATTGTAAAATCAACTCTTTCCCTGCTCTTCTATAAAGTTAGATTGAGGGAACAGTGTATGATTATGGTTAAAAACATGTTTGATTTGGGTTAGAAATCATTGTGCTAGATGAATAATGGTATTGGGAACTTGCTATGTGTATAAGAATATATAGGTGTAATATATGTATGAAAAAAGAAATCTAAGTATGATTTGAAGGCCAGAAGGGCATTGGGCCCTTGATTGGGATACGCAGCATTGAATTACGTTCTGCAGAGATGTCTCAGATAAATCGATATACAATGGCATAGGTCCTTGTACCTTGCATGAATTAATGTAGAAGGAACATCCAGTCAAAAAGGGATAGTCGGTAGTGAAAGGTTAATAAAATAGGTACTTGTAATTTCCTGTTTTTCTGTATGCTTAACAAAACACTGTTGAAATCTTGAGAAATGTTTGCTAATCTTGTTCTAGAATGTACTGTTCCCAACTGCCAAACTGCAGAATGTACTGCCTCACTCGGTGTCACGCGAACCGCCCACTCACCCTTACACATCAGTAAACTTCCCTCCCTTCCCTCTCCAAGAAATGTATGTAAGCTCTGCATAAGCTGTTCTCAGAGCTCTCTGATCTATTTAAGTTAGCTGTGAGCCCCAGCAAGCTGGACCCAAAAAAAACCCTTTGCTGTTGCATGAGACAGTCTCTTGGTAGTCTCTTCCTCCGACACTCGCCTGACCTTTACATATTGAGGTTCCACCGAGTTCTGGCAGTGGCAGATGAGAGACCCCCAACGGGCTCCTCTCGGAGCAAGTAAGGCGCCTCTTTCTGGTTTCAGGTGTCATGTTAGGGCTTGGCAAAATTGCTGGCGATGAAGAGCCTGGGGTCTCTCCGACGGTGGCTGAGAGACGTGACACAGAGACATAGGGCACCTCCCTGGGGGACCCCGCAGAGGACTCGGAGAATCAAGGAACAATAGCTTCATCGACTCAGTGATATTTTGTTTTAGATTAGGTATTGCCATCCTATCGGGTTTTGCCGGCTACGCATTCCTGGTCTCAGTGTTGGACGTCCATTGCCTGTCTTCATTGTCTTGTCTTATCTGTGTCATGTGACTTTGCTTTTACTGTTTGTGTACCTTTCATTATGGGACAGAGCACTTCAATGCCTCTGTCCCTGACCCTTGATCACTGAACCAAAGTCCGCTTAAGGGCTCAGTATCTTTCTTTTTTTAGTAAAACTCTAGACCTGGCAGACTCTCTGTGCCTCAGAATGGCCCATTTTGGAGTCGTATGGCCCCTAGAAATATCTTTCTACTTCCCGTTAATTTAAAAAGTCAGAGATATTGTCTTTCAGCCAGGGCCACATAGCCATCCTGATCAACAGCCATATATCTTAACTTTCCCGACCTCTGCAAATCTCCTCCTCCATGGGTGAAGCCTTTCCTTGCCCATGCCTCTGCTCATACTCCTTCCCCCATGATCTCTCAAACCCTCACCTCTTCCACCTCCTCCACCCTCTGTTCTCCCTGAGTCACAAGATTTGACTCTACTGGACTCTTCTTCCCCTCCTTATCCACTGCCCTCGTCCCCTAACACACAACACACTCTAAGTGATTCCCCTGTTTCTGACTAAGCCTCTCTACCATTGGAGGAAGCTAAGCCGGTAATAGGATCTGATAATGGACCGATGTTCATGGCCCAGGTAAGTCAGGGGTTATCCAGGAACCTGGGGATGAATTGGAAGTTATATTGTGCTTATAGACCCCAGAGTTCAGGACAAGTAGAAAGAATGAATAGAACAATTAAAGAGACCTTAACGAAATTAAGCTTAGAGACCAGCATAAAAGATTGGACTATGCTCCTGACTTATGCAATGTTTCATGCAAGAAAAAATCCTTCTGTTTCATTGAGTAGCCTTACCCCCTGAGAAATTCTCTATGGTGGCCCTCATCCAGTAATTGTCCTAAGCCCAACTGTAAGACCTAAGGATCCATTTCACACCCTCTTGGTTGACAGACTTAAAGCTCTTGAAAGAACTCAGTGATACCTGTGAAAATAGCTGGCCACTGCCTACCAAACTGTGTACCAGGGGATTCCACATCCATATCAAATAAGAGACTTCATGTATGTAAGATGACATCAGGTGTCATCCCTGGAACCCTGCTGAAAAGGACCATACCAGGTGCTACTTATAACACCTACAGTGGTAAAGGTATACAGAATCACTTCCTGGATCCATGCCTCTCATCTCAAGCCTGCTCCTTGTCCAGAATCTTTCTGGAAACTGGAAAAGACTGGTAACAGTTTCAAATTGTGTATTCGCCATGTGGATAAGGTTATATACTCTCCCCTTGGCCACAAGTAGTCCTAACCCTCATCAGCCTGTTAAGCAGCGATGGCTGATCACAAATCCTACTGGAAAACAGTATAATCTATCTCGCATACAGCCCCCTTAGGGACCTGGTGGCCATCTCTCCACCCAGACATTTGTCAGCTGGCCATAGGTCTTTTTTATTGGGATATCCCTGATGAAGAAAATCCCACTAAAATACCACTAAATCCCTTCCGTACCATAGATAATGGAAACAAACATTATGGATGTAGGGACACGCGAGCCAGATGCGGTTGGCTAGCCTAGATTACTATGTTTGCCCGGCAAACTATCAAAGCCACAAACAGTAACGGCTGTGTGGGGGAAAAGCAGACTTCTTCTGTATTTCATGGAGATGTGATCATACAGGGGCTGCCTGATGGAACCCCAATACTTCATCAAATTCAGTACACAGCATTGGCCATATTACCAAGTAGAAAACAGAAAAAGGATGGCCCCCAGAGGGGTCTCTAGATCCTCAAATTTTGCGTGACCTTTTTAACTTCTGCAAGTGCTCAAAAGGGTGAAAGGAGATTCCCCTATGTGGAAGCCTTTTCCCTCCTTCACTCACATCCTGAACTATGCTTCTCCAATAGATTTTTATCCTCAGCCTTCTGCTCCAGACTCTCTGCTGTCACTCCCACCTCAGCAACCTGATTTCTCCCCTCCAATTACTAGATCAGAAACCCAAACCTCCACCAGTTCTCAGACAATTGCCCACTAGTGAGGTAGCAGGTACTGAGGTACCCCTCCACCGACTCATTCCTCTCTTCTCCTGTCAGTGCCCTCACCGGGTCCAACCAGGTCCTCTTTCCAGCTAACCCAAAGCTCAAACGAGCTGAGGAGAGCTCTCAGACCCTTATCCAAGATGTAATATAAATGACCATTAAAGTTGCTTTGTCATCACTGAAAACAGGTTACTAAAATTTAAAGTCCCTCACAGAATTTTGGGATACTCACTCCTGTTTTCTGCTCTGCTCTACCTGTTCTACTGCTGAAGTTTTGTTGCTAGGAAATTCCCAAACCCCTTTCCAATTATTCTTTTACATCTCTCTTTTTCCTCATTCTCAGATCCTCAGAGCTTCTCTCAGCCCCACCTTCCCCGTATTCCCCCTCTGTACCAGGCCCACAGAAAAGTCTTAGATGTCCTTCTCCAGAAGTCTTCACCATGGCTGAATTTAGAAATTTCAGCATAGAGTTTCTATAAAGAGTTCAATGTAGATAAACTTTATCTTTTTGTATTGCCCTGTTCTACTTGGCCACTGGCTAAAAAACTCAGTACTTCTAAGCTAGACAACCCCTAACTTGTTTTTCACAAAATATGTGAACAAGGCCTCTGGCCTTCAGCTGGGGCTTCACAGAAATGGCTACATTTCTAAGATAAAGAAATTACCAAATGGGTTCCGTTGTAACAGCTGGCAGGGGGAAAATAAGAAAGGGAATAAAAAGCTCTCCCCCTCCCATGTGTCCTTGAAAATTTAACTTGCCCAGAACAGAGGAAAAATAAGAAATAAATACTGCTTTTTTGAACTTCTGCAGACTGTAAACTTCTGAGCCCCATCCTTATATGCTGGGTACAAAATTCTGAAACTACCTAAACTTGAGTTTCAGGGGATTAATTGATTACAACAGAAGAAATGCCCTCTGAATCCGGTTGCAACAAAATAGGACTGTTTCCCTGTCTTCAGTGCTATCTTAGTTGCCTTGCCTTGTCTGTCCCTACAACAGCATAATTCTATATACTTAAACATTGTTTATGTTTTCATGAAATGGTCAACAGATGGGATTAATTTTGAAATGGTGCAGATGTTTCCCAGAGTGCTTTATCATGATGCAGGTTCGTTTGAAGATCAAATGGGGGGGGCATACAACCGGTTCCACTGGGAACATGTATCGCTCACTTTAGCCATCCTATTATGAATAGGAGTTGCTGCACGGGTGGGCACAGGAGCCACTGCCATTGTCCATGGGACACAACAAATGACCCAATTAGAAGCAGCAATAGAGCAAAACTAAGATATTAGAAACCCCCATCAGAGCTTTTCATGAATCTTTAACCTCTCTCTCTGAAGTTGTTTTACAGAACAGTTGAGGGTTGGACCTCCTCTTTATTAGAGAAGGGGGCCTTTGTGATGCATTGAGGGAAGAATGTTGTTTTTATGCTGACCATACTGGAGTTGTAATAAAATCTATGAGTAAATTTAAAAGACACCTTGAAGAGCATCAACAAGAGAGAGAGGCCCAAAAAGGGTGGCTTGAGTCTTGGTTCACACACTCCTCCTGGTTAACTACGTTTTTATCAACCTGGCAGGTCCAATAATAATCCTCATATTATTGCTAACTATAAAACCCTGTTTGCTCAACCATGTAATTTCTTTTCTCCAGGCTCAAATTGGACGAGTTAAACTTATGGTAATACCCCACTAGCAGACATAGAATGTGACACCCTCCAATGATCATTTTTATGATTAAAAGTAGCCAGAAGAAGAAGTGGGGAATTAAAGGTTAATAAAATAGGTACTTGTCACTTCTTGTTTTTCTGTTTGCTTAACAAAACACTGTTGAAATTTGAGAAATGCTTCCAAATCTTTTTCCCAGAATGTTCTGTCCCCAACTGCGCAACTGCAGAATGTACTCCCTCACCCAGTTGCACGCAAACCACCCACTCGCCCTGACCCATCAATAAAATTCCCTCCCTGCCCTCTCCAGGGAAAGTATATAAGCTCTACTTAAGCTATTCTCAGGGCTATCTGCTCTATTCAAGTGATCTCTGAGCCCCAGCATGCTGGACACCCAAAAAACCCTTTGATGTTGCATGAGATAGTCTGTTGGTTGTCTCCTCCTCTGAAGCTCGCCCCACATTTACTTGGATGATTGAATGTAGAAGAGAACATCCAGTCAAAAAGGGATAGTCTATAGCATTAGGAAGATAGTCAGTACTTTTAGGAAGAAGGGTGAGTATAGGAATTGGAAAAAAAGTTCTTTAGCAATAGGGTTTCGATTAGAGAGTGAATGTAAATGTCAGCACAGGTGAAGAGTCAGTCACAATGATGAACTGGGGAAAATATGTAGGAAAGCAGATATCAATAGAGACATTACGAAAACAGGCAAAGTATAAAGTGAGTGATAGGATTAGATATTTTGAACAGGGTTGAGTTTACATATATAATCTTAGGAAGAAACAAATATGTAGTCACAAATAGGATTGACATTTGAGATCATTAGGCAAATTTCAGGTGGATGAATATTTCTCAGAATAATCTTTTGAATAGTTGATTATAAATCCACATACATAAACATGAATGAATTTAGGGAGTGTATATAAGACACATATATTTCATATTTTGAAAAATCTGGAGAGTGTATATATATATATATATATATATATATATATATATATATATATATATATATATACAAAACACACACAGACAAAAAAGTAGCAATATATATGTCAATCAAAATTCATTATAAAATATACATCATCCAGAGATCTAAAAATATTAATTTTACTGAACATGGATTTATGTATAATGCTGTTCAACTAGCAAGCTCACCCATAGGTTGAATATCCAATTCCAACAAGTTTAGTAGGAGTGATCTCTTCTAACAATTTGTATCTGCCAAGTCAGCCACCTCACAAGAATGTACGTGTGGTACCAGGTAGGAATCTATATGTGCATATAAGAATACAGAGAAAGGGAGACAGGAATTCACATATTTGTTAACCTTAAAAATACATGGACAACTATTTCAACAACAAATCGACTAGATTCATAACTCCAACTCTGTATCATGCAAAAGGCAAGTCCAACAATACACCAGGCCTACTCTGAACTGCTTGTATTTCTATTCTGTTTGGGTTAGTTTTCTCCATCATATTAGAATTAGTAGTCAGAGTCTGGTCGGGTATGGGTTAGAGTCAGGGATTCAGTATTTTGAATGGAAAATAGAAAACTGAATCCAATGTGTATGCAAATATATGCTACCGAAAATTCTTCCCACTCTCCTCCAGAACAATGCCTTGACATTACCTTCGCCCCAAGTAAGACACAATTAGAGGAGAAGAGTTAGAAAATCTGTGAAAACCTATCAGGAATGGAAAATGCTCCAGATTTCACATCTTTGGAGGTGGTAGAGGAGTTTCCAAAAGTAAGGGACAGGGTAAACACTCCACAAACATGGAGCTCTGCTGGCCTAAAGACTTTTTGAGAACCTGCCTTTGAGGTTGGGCACTTAAAATATATGTTGTTTTCATTAGCTTTAGCTTTATTTGTAGTGAGACAATCAAAGCTCGATCTGCTTCTATGTGACCTGGAGGACATGGTTATTTATTTTCCAATAAAAATGAGGCAGCAGTGCTGAATTCTCTCTTTGTAGGTAAACTGTGGCCACTGAGGGCTAAGTGTCTCCCCGTGTGGACTGTGACACAACTTGGTCATCCTCCAATTATCGTCGTGTTTTTTGCTGCTGCACTGGGAGTTTGGTATTTGCTTCATGAAATACAATGAGTTCAAATGGGAGACAGTGCTGAAGGGAGTTCTGTCAGCTGTGGTGGGCATGGTCTCCAGGAGAATGCACCAACCAGGGTTCTATCCCACGTAACTTGCCCCCTTGACAATAGCAACATGATTCTGAACATTGCCCTAAAACCTCTCCATATAAAAATATGCCTTTACGTATATGGGTCTGATGGCTGCAACATGTCAGTCTCAAGCCATTTGGAAGCCAACGGAAGATCCACATGGCCCCACCACAGATGTTTTATCACTCACTTGCATAACACTTCTCTAGGCCCACTACTCACCAGGCTCCTACTTACTAGCATCTCTGTTCTACACCATTTTCATGAAACCCAGTCAATCAAGGCCCTGTCTGGTATATTCATGATCATCAACAGGACATCAAAGGTTCTCCAGTGACATCTGGTCATGGGAATTTTAAAAATTTCATGGTAATTATCTAGCAATTTTTCATGGTTGAAGTTGGAGGCACTGTGGGTTTCAATTCATTCAGGAACCCTTAAAGGGTTAGGAAACTAATTTCAGGCAAAGCTCTGGAGTACTCTCACATGCAAGGCTACCCAATGAGTGGCCAAAAAGTCACATGAAGCGAGGCCAATTGAGGTCTATAAAGCGAGGTCCATGTGGGTTTTGAATCTCTATAATGCATGCCAAGTCTTTCAGAATAAAATCATGTAATATCCTGGCAGAGATTCGCAGTGTTCTGTGGAAAGACAACCTGTGCCTAGATCTCAGGTTCCAATGGCAACTTCATGCCTGGCCTCCTAAAATCCCAACACAATTCATGGCAATACTTCTCTCAGGTCAGTTCCAGAACTCAGTCTATAAGGAGAATCACACCAGAGTTCAAGTCCAGGTGGACCCAGACAACTCTTCCAACCGCTACTCAAATGAAAACAATTAAAACCAGAATACTCCCTCATGGCCCTATTCTTCTTCCATATAGACACTAATCATAACCTCTTCCTGGAGTTTTCCATGAGTTGTGCAGCCCAATAAAATGTCCAAAATAAGCTTCTTGCACCTCTTTTGCCTAACTTCAGCGTGGCCTGGGCACCCTTCCTGTGAACCTGGAGTGATCAAATAGGCCTGCCCTTAATACTGCTCCGCTTATCCAATTTGAGGCTCTCTGACTGTGGGGTCTAGATTCTTTATGTGAATTGGAGTCATGAGAAAAGCCAAGACAGTGTCCAAAATCAGCTCGCTTTTTCCTCATTTGCCTAAAGTCAGGGTGGCCTGGACCCCGTTTCTGTGAACCAGGAGTGATCAAATAAGCCTGCCGTTAATACTTCTGTGTTTCTCCAATTTGAGGCCTACTGATTTCAGGTATCAATTTCTTATGTGATTTGGAGTTACTCGAAAAACCAAGCACCTCTGCAGGGAATTGAAGAACTCATTTGACCCAAAGAATCCCTATTCTCACTTGATGGAGTTCAGGAACCTAACAGAGGAAGGCAAGAGACTTCATCCATAATGAATGATTTTTTTGCCATTATGGTTTTGGATGCACACATGGGATCATTCTTTAGATGCATCAGGTGCTGAGAATCTAACTCAAAGCCACACACATGGCCAAGAGACTAATTCAGACACATCCCTTCCCAAAGCAAATAAGCAAAGATCCACAGGTGATGCCATTCATTTCCATTTGAAAACTGTTTACTTCAGGCTTCACAAAGGGGTGGATTGAGGCAAAGAACTTCCTGACATTCAGTGAAAAACAACAATAAGTAAGCAAAAGGCCCAAAGCAGGGTTTCTCCACTGAGACTTTCCTGGTCACACTGATATCTGAGTTTTCTGAGATGCTCGCAATTCTCTTCAGCTATCCAGTACATGGCCATGTCACAGAGTTGGAGGTGGTACATATTTTGAACACAAATCCATGAGCCTATTCTAGAGAGTGGCCAGAATTCAGGAAGAAAACAGCAACTTAGAAAGATAGCAGGTGTTGCACATCGACAAGACAAGCTGCACTCCATTCATATATTGGGCAGGTTGAAATATGGGAAGATTTACACTTGACAGGACACATCCATTAATGCATTCTCTTTTCCAATGTCTACAACAATGGACACAGTGGGATACACAGACATAGAAACACTCACCTTGTGAAACAACTTACTAGAAACTGTCCACTCCAAACCAAACCGCCTTTCCCATCTATTCTCAGAACATGAGACAAAACAATAAACCCACACACACTCCCACAAAGGCACCTCCTTCACCCAAGTAGGTCTGTGACTATCCAGAGTGTCCTCTGACTGGTGGGCCATACTATGTTCCCCTGAAATGGTCTGTCTTCTCTCAGATCTGGTTTCCTTGGCCAACTCTGTGCAGTTTTCAGGAGCCAGTGGTGAACCACTATCTGCTCTCTCAGGAAAGGTCCATCTTCAGAGCTTTCCTGGCATTTGGCCATCCTCACATCATTAGGTACCAAGAAAACTGACTCTGTCCTTGGTAAATCCAAACAAGTGAGCCCACTGGGACTGGGACTGGGACTGCCTCTTGGTGCCTGGCTTTTTGGATACCAAGTTCAGACAGTTCCATCACCAAGGAAATGAGGTATGTCACTTTCTTTGGAACTGAATGAGGTCACTGCCTTGGCAACGACTTTGTCCTAACACTTGCTTCCAAAGGTCCCATGAGATGGAGCCTTCCCCTACTTCCTGTGACACTTTCACAAGGTAGTATGGTATATCAACCATTGGCACCCAGGAACATCTCTCCACACAGGCCTGGTTTGGTCCATCTTCTCTACAATAAGAAGAGAGAGGCTGATTCATACATATCCCTTCATCCTGACCAGGTTGTTTGCCATGGAAGATGACTTTTGCTCTCTCAGGTCCTTCATACCTGCCTACAACTTCTCCAGGTATCATTTCTGCATGGACCTTTGAAGTTCTCAGCAGGTGGAAGGTCCCCAAGTTTCCTGTATTGTAAAAACCACTCTGTCCCTGCTCTTCTGTAAAATGAGACTGAGGGAACAGAGTATGTTTAGGGTTAATAACAGGTTTGATTTGGGTTACGAATCATTCTGTGCGATGAATAATGCTATTGGGAACCTGCGATATTTACAAGAATATAGAGGTGAAATATAAGTATGAAAAAAGAAATCTAGTTATGATTTAAAGCCCAGAAGGATATTGGGCCCTTGATTGGGATACTTAGCTTTGAATTATGCTCTGCAAAATTGTCTCAGATAATTCGATATACAATGGCATAGGACATTTTATTGAATGTAGAAGAGAACATCCAGTCAAAAAGGGATAGTCGGTAGGATTAGGAAGATAGTCGGTAGGTTTAGAAAGAAGAGTGAGTATAGGATTTGGACCAAAAGTTCTTTAGCAATAGGGTTTCGATTATAGAGTGAATGTAAATGTCAGCACATATGAAGTGTCAGTCACTAGGATCAACTTGGGAAAATTTGTTGAAAAGCAGATATCAATAGAAACATTATGAAATCAGGCAAAGTATAAAGTGAGTGATAGGATTAGACATTTCCAACAGGGTTGAGTTTGAATATATAAATTAGGAAGAAACAAATATGTAGTCACCAATAGGATTGACAATTGACAGCATTAGGCAACCTGGACATGGATGTTTTTAGTAATTCATGTACACTTTACATTTAGGCTTTGGTACAATCATAAATGTGACCTTTACATTTTTTTTTGTCCAGAATATTACTTTGATAAAATGTATATGTACATCAGGTGACATGAGTATGTCTTCCACCATTTCTGCAAGCAATATATTGAAGATGTAAAATTAGAATCGGGGGTACAAAGAGGTGTACCCTGTGTCTATGAATATAGAGATAAAGAATGAATAGACCATAATGTGAATGAATAATATAACTTTCTTCAACTTTAAAAAATGAATTGATCTAATATCTGAAAAATCACAGGAAATCGTATATTGATATACAATCATTCATTCCAAGCAGTTATACATCTAATGGTAATATTAGTGTTTTGGTTTATCATGAAGAGTGTGTGAGTTTTGCTTCAAAAGTGACTATGGAAATAATGTGTTTGGAAAGAAGACTCATGAAAATACCAGTAAAGAAACCCCGACAATACATGTGTTCTGAAGCAAAAAGTGATTAAATTTGAAACAAATGCCTACAAATTTGTGAACTTGTGGATGAAATGTATATCCTATGATGTGCAAAAACTGAAGAAATAATAATGTAAAAGTGTCGAATACAAATGAATAAAGAATTACATATCATGTCCCATTGGAATCTACTTGCATTGATGTTAGACTGGGTCAGTTACTGTAGAATAATTAGGATTTGTATGCATCATTCCATGAAGTTAGTTTTCAGTACTAGGAAACAAATATATATTTCAGGTGGATGAATATTTCTGAGAATTATCTTGTGAAAAGTTGATTAAAAATCCACATACATGAACATAAATGAATTTAGAGAGTGTATATTAGACACATATATTTCATATTTTGAAAAATCTGGAGAGTGTACACACACACACACACACACACACACAAAACACTCACAGATATTAAAAAGTAGCAATATAAATGCCAATCGAAATTCATCAGTAAATATATATCATCCACAGATGCAAAAATATTTATTTTACTGAACATGAGTTTACGTATAATGTTGTTCTACTAGGACGCTCCCTATAGGTTGAATTTTCAGTTCCAACAGCATTTAGGAGGAGTGATCTCTTCTCACAATTTGTATCTGCCAAGTCAGCCACCTCACAAAGATGTACTTGTGATACCTGGTAGGATTCTATATATGCATATAAATATACAAGTGTGAATAGGCTAAAGAGAAAGGGAAACATAAATTCTCATATTTGTTAACTTTAAAAACACATGGAGATCTTTTTCTATTAAACATTGACTAGATTTATAACTCCTACCTTGTATAATGCAAAATGCAAGTCCAACTATACAACATGCCTCCAATGAACTGCTTGTATTTCTATAGGTTTGTGTTATTTTTCTCTATCATATTAGGATGAGTTGTCTGAGTCTAGTATGTATGGGTTAGTGTCAGGGATTCAGTATTTCAAAAGGAAAATTGGAAATTGAATCCAATTTGTATGCAAATATATGCTGCACAAATATCCTCCCACTCTCATCCAGAACAATGCCTTGAAATTACCTTCACCCCAAGTAAGACACAGTTAGAGGAGAATAGATAGAAAATCAGTGAATACATATCTGGAATGGAAAATGCTCAGGAGTTCACAACCTTGGAGGTTGTAGAGGAGTTTCCAAAAGTAAGGGACAGGGTAAACACTCCACAAACATGGAGCTCTGCTGGCCTAAAAACTTTTAGAGCAACTGCCTCTGAGTTTGGGAACGTGAAAAATATGTTGTTGTCAGGAGAATTGGCTTCCTTTGTAGTGCGACCATCAAACTGGGTCTGCCTCTATGTGACGTGGAGGACATGGTATCTTATTTTCCAATGAACATGAGGTAGCAGTGTTGATTTTCTTCTTTTTAGGTAAACTGTGGCCTCTGGGGGCTAAGTGTCTCCCCGTTGGACTGTGAAGCCATTTGGTCCTCCTCCACTTTTTGTGGGGTTTTTGCTGCTGAACTGGGAGTTTGGTATTTGCTTCATGAAATTCAAGGAGTTCAACTGAGACACAGTGCTGGAGGGAGTTCTGTCATGTGTGGTGGTTCAGAGTCTGCAGAAGAACGCGCCAACCACGCTTCTATCCCTCAAAGCTTGCCACATTGCATCCTTGTCCATAGCAACCTGATTCTGAACATTGCCCTGAATCCTCTCCATATAACAAGATGCCTTTAATTACAAGGGTCTGCTGGCTGCTTCATGTAATCCACAAGCCATTTGGAAATCAATGGAAGATCCACATTGCTCCAACACAGATGTTTTATCACACTCCTGCCCACCACAGCTCTAGGCCCACTTCTCAGCAGGCTGCAACTTTCTGGCACCTCTGTTCTACACAATTTTCATAAAACCCAGTCAAGCAAGGCACTGTCTGGTACATCCATGATCAGCAACAGGACATCCAAAGATTCTCCAGTGCCACCTGGTCATGGGAATTTCAAAAATTTCATGGTATTTATTTAGACATTTTTCAAGGATGAAGTTGGAGGCACTGTGGGTTTCAATTTATTCAGGAACCAGTAAATGGTGAGCAAGATTATTTCAATGAAAGCTCTGGAGAACCCTCACAGGCAAGGCTTCCCAAAGAATGGCCAAAAGGTCACATTAAGCCAGGCCCATTAAGGTCTACAATATGAGGTCCATGTGTGTTTTCACTCTCAACTATGGCTGCCAAGTCTTTCGAATGAAATCATGTGTTATCTTGGCTGAAATTCCCAGTGCTCTGTGGAAAGCCACTCTGGGGCTAGATCTCAGTTTCCAAGGGTGACTCTCATACATCGCCTCTTAAATCACAACACAATACATGGCAATACTTCTCTGAGATCAGTTCCTGAACTCAGTCTATAAGGGGAATCACACGAGAGTTCAAGCCCAGGTAGACCTTGTTATGTCTTCCAAGTGTCACACAAATATCCACAATTAAATCCAAAACACTTCCACATGGCACTCATCTTCTTCAATTTACACAATCATCATAATCTCTGGCTGGAGGTTTCCATGAGGGGTGCAGCCCAAGACAGTGTCCAATATAACCTCCCTTGCCCCTCATTTGCCTAAAATAAGGGTGGCCAGGACATCCTTCCAGTGAACCAAGAGTGATCAAATAGGCCTGCCATTAATATGGCACTGCTTCTCCAATTTGAGGCCTACTGACTGTGTGTTTTAGATTCTTTATGTGAATTGGAGTCTTGAGAAAAACCAAGCACTTATGGGCTAGCCTCTGCAGGGTTTTGAGGAACACATTTGAACCAAATTATCACTATTCTCACATGATGGATGACAGGAACGTTACAGAGGAATGCGAGAGACTTCATCCACACTGACTGCTCTTTTGTCCATTTTGGTTTTGGATGCACACATGGGATACTTCTTTAGATCCATCAGGTGCTGAGAATCTAAGCCACAGTCTCACACAGGGCCAAAAGGCTGATTCAGACACATCCCTTTCCAAAGCAATTAAGCAAAGAGCCACAGGTGATGCCCTTTTATTTCCATTTGAAAACTGTTTCTTTAGGCTCTACAATGGTGTGGCCTGAGGCAAAGACCTTCCTGACATTCAGGGCAACAGAACAATTGGTAAGCAAAAGGCCCAAAGCAGGGTTTCTTCACTTAGAATTTCCTGGTCAAACTAATATCTGAGTTTTCTGAGATGCTCCCATTTCTTTCAGCTATCCAGTACATGGCCATCTCACAGAGCTTGGAGGTGGTACATATTTTGGACAAAAAACCATGAACCTATTCTGGAGAGTGGCCAGAATTCAGGAAGAAAACAGGAACTTAGGAAGATTGTTGGAGTTGTCCACCCATAAGTCAAGCCGCAGTCCATTCATTAATTGGGCAAGTTGAGTCTAGACAGGACACATCCAATGATTCATTCTCTTTTCTAATATCTAAAACCACGGACACAGTGGGATACACAGACAAAGAAACACTGGCCTTGTCAAACGACTTACCAGAAACAGTTCACTCCAAACCAAACAAACCGCCTTTCCTACCTATTCTCAGAATATGAGACAAAATCTCAAACCCACACCCACACACACAAAGGAAGCTCCTTCCCCAAGTAGGTCTGTGACTATTGGGAGTGTCTTCTGACTGGTGGGCCAAACTATGTTCTGATGAAATCGCCTGTCCTGTGTCAGATATGGTCTCGTTGGCCAAATCTGTGAAGTTGTCACTAGCCAGCGGTGAGCCACTACCTGCTGTCTCAGGAAAGGCCCATCTTCAGAGCTTTCCTGACATTTGTTCATCCTCACCTCAGTAGGTACCAAGAAAGACTGACTCTGTCCTTGCTAAATCCAAAAAATAAGACCACTGGGACTGGGACTGAGACTGGCTCTGGGTGCCTGGCTTCCCGGATTCCAAGTTCAGAGAGTTCCATCACCAAGGAAGTGAGGTGAGATTACTTCCTTCAGGAATTCTTTGAGGTCATTGCCTTGGCAACCACTTTGTCCTATGAAATGGAGGCTGCCCTTACTTCCTGTGACACTTTTACAAGTTAGAATGGTATAACAACCATAGGCACCCAGGAACAGCTCTCCACACATGCCTGGTTTGGTCTATCTTCTGTACATTAACAAGAGAGAGGCTTATTCAGACACAACCCTTCATCCTGGAAAGGTTGTTTGCGATGGAAGATGACATTTGCTCTCCAAGGTCCTTCATAGATGCCTACATCTTCTCCAGGGATCAAATCTGCATGGACATTTGAGGTTCTCAGCAGGAGGAAGATACCCTACATTCCTGTATTGTAAGACGAACTCTGTCCCTGCTCTTCTGCAAAGTTAGATTGAGGGAAGAGTGTATGGTTAGGGTTAATAACATGTTTGATTTGGGTTACGAATCATTGCGAAGGATGATTAATAGTATTGGGAACCTGCGATATTTATAAGATTATAGAGGTGAAATATAAGTATGGAAACAGAAATCTAGGTAAGATTTGAAGCCCAGAAGGGTATTAGGCCCTTGATTGGGATACTTAGCTTATAATTACGTTCTGCACAGATGTCTCAGATAAATCGATAATCAATGGCATAGGACCTTACACCTTGGAAGATTGATTTTAGAAGAGAACATCCACTCAAATTGAGATAGTCGGTGGGATTAGGAAGGTAGTCAGTAGGTTTAGGAAATAGAGTGAGTATAGGACATGGAGCAAAAGTTCTGTAGCAATAGTGTTTTGGTTATAGAGTGAATGTAAATTTCAGCACATGTGAAGAGTCAGTCACAATGATTAACTGGGGAAAATATGTAGAAAGGAAAATATCAATACAGACCTTACGAAATGAGGCAATTATACAGTGAGTGATAGGATTAGACATTTTCAATAGGGTTGAGATTGAATACATAATCTTAGGAAGAAACAAATATGTCGTCACCAATAGGAATGACATTTGAAAGCATTAGGCAACCAGGACACTTATCGTTTTAGTAATCCATGTTCACTTTCCATTTAGTATTTGGTACAATCATAAGTGTGATTTTTGCATTTTGTGCCCAGAAAAATATTGTGATCAAATGTATATGTAGATCATATGACATGAGTATTTCTTCCGCGATTACTGGGAGCAATATTTGAAGACATATAAATAAGTATTGGGGGTACAAAGTGGTGTACAATGTGTCTATGAATATAGAGATAATGCATGAATAGACCATACTGTGAATAAATATTATAACTGGTTCCACTTTAAATAATGGATTGAATTGATATCTGAAAATATATAGGAAATCATATATTGACATACAATCATTCACTCCAACCAGTTATATATCTAATGGTAATCTTAGGGGTATTGTTTATCATGAAGTGTGTGTGAGTTTTGTTTCCAAAGTGATTATGGAAATCGAAAATAATATGTTTGGAAAAAAGTCTCATGAAAAGACCAGTCAAGAAATATGGAGGAATCCATGTGTTCTGAAGCAGGAAGTGATTGAAAGTGAAACAAATGCCTATAAATTTTCTAAATTGTGAATGAAATATATATCCTGTTATGTGCATAAACTGATGAAATAGTAATGTATCAGTGTTGAATAAAAGTGAATGTCAAAATACACATCATGTCCAATAGGAATCTACTTGCATTGATGTTAAACTGGGTCAGTTACTGTAGAAATATTAGAATTGTGTGCATTATGCACCAAAGATAGTTTTTTTTTTTATTTTTATTTATGGTTGTTCAAAACATTACATAGTTCTTGATATATCATATTTCACACTTTGATTCAAGTGGGTTATGAACTCCCATTTTTACCCTGTATACAGATTGCAGAATCACATCAGTTACACATCCATTGATTCACATATTGCCATGCTAGTGTCTGTTGTATTCTGCTGACTTTCCTATCCTCTACTATCCCCCCTAGCCTCCCTGCCCATCCCCACTTCTCTCTCTACTCCCTCTACTGTAATAAATTTCTCCCCCTTGTATTATTTTTCCCTTTCCCCTCAATTCCTCTTGTATGTAATTTTGTATAACCCAGAGGGTCTCCTTCCAATTCCATGCAATTTCCCTTCTCCCTCCCTTCCACCTCTCATCCCTGTTTAATGTTAATCATCTTGTCATGCTCTTTGTCCCTATCTGTTCTTAGTTACTCTCCTTATATCAAAGATGACATTTGGCATTTGTTTTACAGGAATTGTGTAGCTTCACTTAGCATAATCCAGTCTAATGCCATCCATTTTCCTGCAAATTCTATGATTTTTTCATTTTTCAATGCAGAGTAATAATACATTGTGTATTAATGCCACATTCTTTTTATCCATTATTCTATTGAAGGGCATCTAAGTTGGTTCCACAGTCTTGCTGTTGTGAATTGTGCTGCTATGAACATCGATGTAGCAGTGTCCCTGTAGCATGCTCTTTTTAGGTCTTTAGTGAATAGACCAAGAAGGGGAATAGCTGGGTCAAATGGTGCTTCCATTCCCAGCTTTCCAAGAAATCTCCATACTGCTTTCCCAATTGGCTGCACCAATTTGCAGTCCCACCAGCAATGTACAAGTGTACCTCTTTTCCCACATCCTTGCCAGCACTTCTTGTTGTTTGACTTTATAATGGCTGCCAATCTTACTGGAGTGAGATGGTATCTTAGGGTGGTTTTGATTTGCATTTCTCTGACTGCTGGAGATGGTGAGCATTTTTTCATGTACTTGTTGATTGATTGTATGTCCTCATCTGAGAAGTGTCTGTTGAGGTCCTTGGACCATTTGTTGATTGGGTTATTTGTTATCTTATTGTCTAATTTTTTGAGTTCTTTGTATATTCTGGATATTAGGGCTCTATCTGAAGTGTGAGTAGTAAAGATTTCTTCCCAGGATGTAGGCTCCATATTTACCTCTCTTATTGTTTCTTTTGCTGAGAAAAAAACTTTTTTAGTTGAGTAAGTCCCATTTGTTGATTCTAGTTATTAACTCTTGTACTATGGGTGTCCTATTGAGGAATCTGTAGCCCGACCCCACAGTATGTACATCGTAACCAAATTTTTCTTCTATCAGACAGTGTGTCTCTGATTTGATATCAAGCTCCTTGATCCATTTTGAGTTAACTTTTGTGCATGGCGAGAGAAAGGGATTCAGTTTCATTTTGTTACATATGGATTTTCAGTTTTCCCAACACCATTTGTTGAAGATGCTATCCTTCCTCTATTGCATGCTTTTAGCCCCTTTATCAAATATAAGATAGTTGTAGTTTTGTGGATTGGTTTCTGTGTCCTCTATTCTGTACCATTGGTCCACCTGCCTTTTTCGGTACCAGTACCATGCTATTTTTGTTACTATTGCTCTGTAGTATAGTTTGAAGTCTGGTATCACTATACCACCTGATTCACACTTCCTGCTTAGCATTGTTTTGCAATTCTGGGTCTTTTATTTTTTCATATGAATTTCATGATTGCTTTCTCTATTTCTACAAGAAATGCCTTTGGGATTTTGATTGGCATTGGATTAACCCTATAGAGAACTTTTGGTAATATCGCCATTTTGATGATGTTAGTTCTGCCTATCCATGAACAGGGTATATTTTTACATCTTCTAAGATCTTCTTCTATTTCTCTCTTTAGGGTTCTGTAGTTTTCATTGTATAAGACTTTCACCTCTTTTGTTAGGTTGATTCCCATTTTTTTTTTAGGATATTGTGAATGGAGTGGTTGTCCTCATTTCCATTTCAGAGGATTTGTCGCTGATATACAGGAATGCATTTGATTTATGCGTCTTGATTTTATATCCTGCCACTTTGCTGAATTCATTTATTAGCTCTATTAGTTTCTTTGTAGACCCTTTTGGGTCTGCTAGGTATAGAATCATGTCATCTGCAATAGTGATAATTTAAGTTATTCTTTTCCTATTTATATGCCTTTAATTTCTTTCATCTGTCTAATTGCTCTGGCCAGTCTTTTGAGAACTATATTGAACAGAAGTGGTGAGAGCGGGCATCCCTGTCTTGTTCCAGATTTTGGAGGGAATGTCTTCAATTTTTCTCCATTAAGAATGATGCTAGCCTGCGGTTTAGCATAGATTGTTTTTACAATATTGAGGAATGTTCCTGTTATTCCTAGTTTTTCTAGAGTTTTGAACATAAAGGGATGCTGTACTTTGTCGAATGCTTTTTCTGCATCTATCTAGATGATAATATGGTTTTTATTTTTAAGTCTATTGATGTGGTGAATAACACTTATTGATTTTCGTATATTGAACCCTCCTTGCATGCCAGGGATGAATCCTACTTGATCATGGTCCACATTTTTTTGATATGTTTTTGTATCTGATTCGCCAGAATTTAATTTAAGATTTTTGCATTTAGGTTCATTAGAGATATCGGTCTTTAGTCTTCTTTCTTTGAAGTGTCTATCTGGTGAAGGAATCAGAGTGATATTGGCCTCGTAGAATGAATTTGGAAGATCTCCCTCTTTTTCAATTTTCTGAAATAGCTCGAAAAGTATTGGTATTAGTTCATATTTAAAGGTTTTGTAAAAGTCTGCTGTATACCCATACGGTCCTGGGATTTTCTTAGTTGGTAGTCTTTGGATGGTTTCTTTTATTTCCTCAATTGATATTGGTATGTTTAGGTTGTCTATATCCTCCTAACTCACTCTGGTCAGATCATATGACTTAAGAAATATTTCGATGCCTTCACTATCTTCTATTATTTTGGAGTATAAGGATTCAAAGTAATTTCTGATTATCTTCTGTATTTCTGAAATATCTGTTGTGATATTGCCTTTTTCATCCCATATGATAGTAATTTCAGTTCTCTCTCCTCTTCATTAGCATGGCTAGGGGTCTGTCCATTTTATTTATTTTTTCAACGAACCAACTTTTAGTTTTGTCAATTTTTTCAATTGTTTCTTTTGTTTCGATTTCATTGATTTCTGCTCTGATTTTAATTATTTCTTTCCTTCTACTTCTTTTCCTGTTGTTTGCTCTTGTTTTTCTAAGATTTTGAGATGAAGTATGAGATCATTTATTTGTTGTTTTTTTCTTTTTCTAAGGAATGAACTCCAAGCAATGAATTTTCCTCTTAGAACTGCTTTCAATGTGTCCCATAGATTCCGATATATTGTGTCTGTGTTTTCATTTTTCTCTAAGAATTTTTTATTTTCCTCCTTGATGTCTTCTATAACCCATTGATCATTCAGTAACCTATTGTTCATTCTCCAAATGATGCATGATTTTTCCTTCCTTCTTTTATCATTGATTTTTAGTTTCATTCCATTATGATAAGATAAGATGCATGGTATTATCTCTACTCCTTTAATTTGTCTAAGAGTTGCCCTGTGACATAATATATGATCTATTTTTGAGAAGGATCCATGTGCTGCTGAGGAAAAATGTAACTGCTTGATGTTGGGTGGTATATTCTATATATGTCAATTAAGTCTAGGTTATTAATTGTGTTATTGAGTTCTATAGTTTCTTATTTCAACTTTTGTTTGGAAGACCTGTCCAGTGGTGAGAGAGCTGTATTGAAGTCTCCCATGATTATTGTATGGTGGTCTATTAGACTCTTGAACTTGAGAAAAGTTTGTTTGATGAACATAGCTGCACCATTGTTTGGGGCATACATATTTATGATTGTTATGTCTTGCTGGTGTATGGTTCTCTTGAACAGTATGTAGTGTCCCTCTTTATCCCTTTTGATTAACTTGGCTTGAAATCTATTTTATTTGATATGAGTATGGACACTCCTGCTTTTTTCCGTAGTCCATATGAGTGATATGATTTTTTCCAAACTTTCACCTTCAGTGTATGTATGTCTTGTTCTTATCAAATGCGTCTCCGGTAGGCAGCATATTATTGGGTCTTGTTTTGTGATCCATTCTACTGGCCTGTGTCTGTTAATTGGTGAGTTTAAGCCATTAACATTTACAGTTATTATTGAGATAAGGGTTGTTCTTCCAGCCATATTTGTTTATTTATGTTATTAAACATGGATTGTTTTCCTCTTTGATTATTTCCCCCCTTTAATGTCCTACCTCCCACTGTTGGTTTTCATTATTTTCCAATTACTCTTCCTGTAATATTTTGCCAAGGATGTTTTGAAGAGATGGTTTTCTAGCTACAAATTCTTTTAACTTTTGTTTATCGTGGAAAGTTTTAATTTCATCTTCCATCCTGAAGCTTAATTTTGCTGGATACACAGTACATGGTTGGAACCCATTTTCTTTCTGTGATTGAAAAATGTCATTCCAGGATCTTCTAGCTTTCAGAGTCTTTGTTGAAAGATCAGCTGTTATCCTGATTGGTTTACCCCTAAATGTAATCTGCTTCCTTTCTCTTGTAGATTTTAAAATTCTCTCCTTATTCTGTATGTTGGGCATCTTCATTATAATGTGTCTAGGTGTGGATCTCTTATGATTTTTCACATTCGGCGTCCTGTAGGCTTTTAGAACTTGGGAGTCTGTCTCATTCTTCAAGTCTGGGAAGTTTTCTCATATTATTTCATTGAATAGATTGCTCATTCCTTTGGTTTGAACCTCTATACCTTCCTGTATCCCAATGACTCTTAAGTTTGGTCTCTTTATTTTATCCCATATTTCTTGGATGTTCTCTTCATGGTTTCTTAACAGTTTGGCTGAGCTGTCTATGTTCTTTTCAAGTTGAAATACTTTGTCTTCATTTTCTGATGTTCTATCTTCTAAGTGTTCTACTCTGACGGTAGTATTCTCAATTGAGTTTTTAAGATGGTTTATTGCTTCCTGCATTTCTAGGATTTCTGTTTGTTATTTTTTACAACCTCTATCTCCCTGTATAGTTGATCTTTTGCTTCTTGGTTTTGTTTATGTAATTCATTGTTGAAGTGATCTTTCATTGTCTGATTTTGCTGTCTAATGTCTTCCTTGAGACTTCAGATCATCTGAAGAATGTATATCCTGAGTTCTTTATCTGACATTCCATCTGCTGCAGCTATTACCTCTTCTAAAGTTGTGTTGACCTGCATTGCTTGTGGTTCTTTTTTCCTTTTCTTTTCATACTGCTCGCGTTTCTTTCTGCTTGGTGAAACTGTTGTGATTTTGAAATTTTCCCCCTATATATTTATATTGCTCTTGTATATTTGAAAAGTCTTCATTGCAGGGGCAGGGGTGGCTGTGCTGTTCCACCAATTGGGGTGATATATCTACCACGCTGATGGGCCGCTAGGCCTGTTATTCTGATCGGTCGCAGGTCTGCTTACCATGCAGGCGCATGAGGCTGCTCTCCTCTGCCCCTCCTCCAATTGGTGTGACGTGTCTACCACGCCCGTGGACCCCTGCGGTGTTCTGCCGATCGGTCGCAGATCTGCCTACCTTGCTTGCGTGCGCGGCGGCTCTGCTCTACCCCTACCACAATTGGGGTGACGTGACTACCACGCCGGTGGGCCGCTGGGCCTGGTCTGCCGGTTGGTCGCAGGTCAGGATACCTTGTGAGCACGGGCTACAGCTCTGTTCTGCCCCTACTCCAAATGGGGTAAAGTGTCTGCCGCGCCAGCAGGCCGCTGGGCCTCTTCTTCTGGTCAGGTGCAGGTCTGCTACCTTGCGGGCGCGGGTGGTGGCTCTGCTCTGCCCCTACTCCAATTGGTGTGTCGTGACTACCATGCCTGCAGGTTGCTGGGCCTGTTCTGGGCATGGGCGAAGGCTCTGCTCTGCCCCTACTCCTATTGGGGTAATGTGACTACCATGCTGGTGACCCACTGGGATTGTACTAGGCACGGGAGAAGGCTCTGCTCTGCAACTACTCCAATTGGGGTGACGTGACTACCACACCTGTGGGTCGCTGGGCCTGTTCTGGGCCCGGGCAGCGGCTCTGTTCTGCCTCTACTCCAATTGGGTTGACGTGACTACCATGCAGGTGTGTCACTGGGTCTGTTCCAGGTGCGGGCAGCTGCTCTGCTCTGCCCCTCTGGCTTGATGACAAAGTGAGAGAGACCCGGGTGTTTGTGACTCACTTTCTTCACCAGGAGACCAACTGCTTCTGTCACTGCTGGTATCAATGAAGTTATCTCCTCTGCTACTTTCTGATGACATCAGAAATTTGTCATGTTGGTATCCCATGTGAAAGGCAGCATTTCGTTCCCTTTTCTGGGTGACCAAAGCAATGGGTGAGTCCTGACCGGCCCTCACAAGCCGCGTCTCAATCCTGTTGCCACTGCCTATGAAGGCTCGGTTGATATTTACCTCCACAGTATTCAGCAAGACCCGGAATGAGAAGCAGTTTCCGCAGGTTCTTTAGCCCTCGGCCAGATCAGTTCCGAGAGGCGGAATTCGGCCGCTCTGGGCTTGGTGTATGTTCTAATAGGAGCAGGCTCCAAGACGGAGTTTCTGCAGGTTCTTTGGCACTGAGCCTGAGTAATTTGTCTGCGACACAAAGGTGAATGGCATCCTGAAATTACCTGTTCTATAGCTGAATGAGCTTCGATCAGTCGAAAACAGGGATGGTGACATCAGCTCTCCAAGATGGTGGCCGCTGGCTTCCTCTGTGGTCTGACCGGTGTGGAGAACCGAATTGGACCGCATCCTTTCCCGTCTCAAACCTAGAATTCAGCACTTATCACAGTGATTGCATACCTGTCAGGAGCCCACAGAATCCACACCGCTGTATATTTGCATTGCTATCTCTTCGTTTCCCAGTGCACGCCACAGACTCTAGCCGCAGACCGATTTCCTGAATAAGCAGCATGACCCTCTATGCGGACAAATCACTCGTGTTTGAGCCCGCGTAGCTGATCCTCGTGAGATGGAAATATGTCCACTAGGTTTTGGAGCACCCCAATTTTGCTGGAAATTTCTAACAAGATAGGTTTTAGCCATTATAACTCGTCATTCTCCCGCACAGTGACGCGGTACATGGGGGTGATGCACTCCCTTCACCACCATCATATGATCCCCCAAAGTTAGTTTTCAGTACTAAGAAACAAATATGTATTTCTGGTGGATGAATAATTCTGAGAATATTCTTGTGAAAACTTGATTATTAATCCAAATACATGAATATGAGTGAATTTAGGGAGTGTATAATAAGAAAAAATATACTTCATATTTTGAAAAATCTGGAGAGTGAATATATATATATATATATATATATATATATATATATATAGTATATATATATATATATATATATATATATATATATATACACATACACACACAGACATTAAAAAGTAGCATTATGTATGCCAATCGAAATTCACCACGAAGTAATATATCATCCACAGATCCAAAAATATTCATTTTAATGAACATGGATTTATGTTGTTCAAATAAGAAGCTCACTCATATGTTGAATTTTCAGTTCCAACAGCATTTAGTAGGAGTGATCTCTTCTCACAATTTGCATCTGCCAAGCCAGCCACCTCACAAAATGTACGAGTGATACCAGGTAGAATTCTATATGTGCATATAAAAATACATGTGATGAATAGGCTACAGAGAAAGGGAGACAGTTATTCACATGTTTGTTAACTTTTAAAACACATGCAGAACTATTTCAATTAAAATTCGCTAGATTTATAACACCTACCATTTATCATACGAAAGGCAAGTCCAACTATACACCATGCCTCCTGTGAACCTCTTGTATTTCTATTCTGTTTGGGTTATTTTTCTCCACCATATTAGGATTAAAAGTCAAAGTCTAGTAGGGTATGTGTTAGTGTCAGGGATTCAGTATTTCGAATGGAAAATTGGAAAATGTATCAAATGTGTATGCAAATATGTGCTACACAAAAATCTTCCCACCCTCATTCAGCACAATGCCTTGACATTACCTTCGCCCCACATAAGACACAATTAGAGGAGAAGAGTTAGAAAATCTGTGAATACATATGTGTAATGAAAAATGCTCAGGAGTTCACAAGTTTGCAGGTGGTAGAGGAGTTTCCAAAAGTAAGGGACAGGGTAAAAACTCCACAAACATGAAGTTCTGCCAGCCTAACATCTGGAGAAACTGCCTCTGAGGTTGGGCAATGAAATATATGCTGTTGTCAGGAGCATTAGCTTCATTTGTTGTGAGACCATCATAGCTGAGTCTTCATCTATGTGATCTGGATGACATGGATTCTTATTTTCCAATGAACATGAGGCAGCAGTGCTGAATTTTCTATTTGTAGGTAACCTGTGGCCACTGGGGTCTAAGTGTCTCCCCCTGTGGACTGTAATTCCATTTGGTCATCCTCCACTATTCGTGGTATTTCTTGCTGCTGCACTGGGAGATTGGTATTTGCTTCATGAAATACAAGGATTTCAAATGGGACACAGTGCTGAAGTAAGTTCTGTCAAGTGTGGTGGGTCAGGTTCGTCAGGAGAATGCACCAACCAGGCTTCTATCCCACATAGCTTGCCCCATTGACCATAGCAACCTGATTCTGAACATTGCCCTAAAACCTCTCCATATAACAATATGCTTTTACATATAAGGGTCTACTGGCTGCAAAATGTCAGTCACAATCCATTTGGAAGCCAATGGCAGATCCAAATGCCCCCACCACAGATGTTTTATTACACACCTTCCAACCACTACTCTAGTACAACTACTCAGCAGGATCCAACTTACTGGCATCTCTGTTAAACACCACTTTCATAAAACCCAGTCAATCAAGGCACTGTCTTGTATACTCATGATCAGCAACAGGACATCCAGATATTCTCCAGTGCTACCCGGTCATGGGAATTTCAAAAATTTCATGGTATTGATATAGCCAATTTTCAAGGATGAAGTTGGAGGCACTGGGAATTTAAATTCACTCAGAAACCATTAAATGGTGAGGAAGCTCATTTCAATGAAAACTCTGGAGAATTCTTACAGGCAAGGCTTCCAAAAGTGGCGAAAAGTCAGATTAAGCCAGGCCCGTTGAGGTCTACAATGTATGGTCCATGTGTGTTTCGACTCTCAAATATGGCTGCCAAGTCTTTAAGAATAATATCATGTGATATCCTGGCTGATATTCCCTGTGCTCTGTGGAAAGTCAACTTGGGCCTAGATGTCACTTTCCAAGGGCAACTCTCATGCATGGCCATCTAAAATTCCAACATAATTCCTGGCAATAATTCTCTGAGATCAGTAAAAGAACTCAGTCTCTAAGGGGAATCACACCAAAGTGCAAGCCTAGGTGGACCCAGAGATCTCTTCCAACCGCCAGACAAATATCCACAATTAAAACCAAACACTCTCACATGGCCCTCATCTTCTTCCATATAGACACTCATCATATTCTCTGGCTGGAGGTTTCCATAAGGGACGCAGCCCATGACAGTGTCCAAAATAAGCTCCCTGCCCCTCATTTGCCTAAAGTCAGGGTGGCCTGGACTCTCTTCCTGTGAACCAGTAGTGATCAAATAGGCCTCCCTTTAATATTGCTTGGCTTCTCCAACTTGAGGCCTTCTAGCTTTGGGGTTTAGATTCTTTAAGTGAATTGGAGTCATGAAAATCAAACACCTATGGCCTAGCCTCTGCAGGGCTTTGAAGAACTCATTTGACCCAAAGGATCCCTATTCTCACTTGATGGATATCAGGAACCTACCAGAGGAAGGCAAGAGAGTTCATCAACAATATCTGATCTTTTTGCCATTTTGGTTTTGGATGCACGCATGGGATCTATCTTTAGATCCATCAGGTGCTGAGAATCTAAGCCACAGCCTCACACAGGGCCAACAGGCTGATTCAGACATATCCCAATCCTAAGCAATTAAGCAAAGAGTCACAGGTGATTCCCATTAATTTCCATTTGAAAACTGTTTTCTTCAGGGTTCACAAAGTGGTGGCTTGAGGCAAAAAACTTCCTGACATTCAACAGAACAATAGGTAAGCAAAAGGAACAAAGAGGGGTTTCTCCACTGAGACTTTCCTGGTCAACAGATATTTGAGATTTCTGAGATGCTAGCCATTTCTTTCAGCTATCCAGTACATTGCCATGTCACAGATCTTGGAGGTACAAATCTTGGACACAAAACCACGATACTATTCTGGAGAGTGGCCAGAATTGAGAAAGAAAACAGGAAATTAGGAAGCTTGTAGGTGTTGCCCATCCATAAGGCAAGCCAGAGTCCACTCATGAATTGGGCAGGATGAATGCTGGGAAGCTTTCTACTAGACAGGACACATCCATTGATGCATTGTCTTTTCTAATGTCTACAACAATGGACTCAGTGGGATACACACACATAGAAACACTCGCCTTGTCAAAGGACTTAATAGAAATATTCCACTCCATACCAAACAAACCGCCTTTCCTACCTATTCTCAGAACATGAGACAAAACCACAAACTCACACCCACACCCACAAAGGCACCTCCTTCCCCCTAGTAGGTCTGTGACTCCCTGGAGTGTCCTCTGACTGGTGGGCCATACTATGTTCCCCGGAAATGACCTCTTCTGTCTCAGATCATGTCTGCTTGGCCAACTCTGTGAAGTTCTCAAGAGCCAGCGGTGAGACACTACCTGTTTCTCAGGAAAAGCCCCTCTTCAGAGGTTTCCTGGCATTTGGCCATCCTCACATCTGTAGGTACCAAGAAAGACTGACTCTGTCCTTGGTAAATCCAAACATGTCAGACCACTGGGACTAGGACAGGGACTGTCTCTTGGTGCCTGGCTTGCTGGATTTCAAGTTCAGAGAGTTCCATCAACAAGGAAGTGAGGTGAGATCACTTCCTTCAGGATATGAATGATGTCACTGCCTTGGCAACCACTTTGTCCTAACAGTTGCTTCCAAAAGTATCATGAGGTGGAGGCTGTCCTGATTTTCATGGGACACTTTCTCTAGTTAGAATGTTATATCAACCATAAGCATCCGGGAACAGCTTCCACACAGGACTGGTTTGGTCCATGTTCTATACATTAAGAAGAAAGAGACTGATTCAGACACAACCCTCCATCCTGACCAGGATGATTGCCATGGAAGATGACTTTTGCTTTCTGAGGTACTTCATAGCTACCTTCATCTTCACCAGGGATCATTTCTGCATGAACATTTGAGTTTCTCAGCAGGTGAAGATCCCCTAGATTCCTGTAGTTTAATACCCACACTGTTATTGCTCTCCTGCAAAGTGAGTGTATGGTTACGGTTAATAATATGTTCGATTTGGGTTAGGAATCATTCTGCAGGAAGAATAATGAGATTGGGAACCTGCGATATTTATAAGAATATATACGTGAAATATATGTATGAAAACGGGAATCTAAGAAAGATTTGAAGCCCAGAAGGGCATTGGGCCCTTTATTTGGATACTTAGTGTTGAATTATGTTCTGTACAGTTGTCTCAGTTAAATCGAAATACAGTGGCATAGGACCTTGTACCTTGGATGATTGAATGTAGAAGAGAACATCCAGTCAAAAAGGGATAGTCAGTAGGATTAGGAAGATAGTCAGTAGGTTTAGGAAGAAGAGTGAGTATATGATTTGGAATAAAAAGCTTCTTTAGCAATAGGGTTTCGTTTAGAGAGTGAATGGAAATGTCAGCACATGTGAAGAGTCAGTCACAATGATGAACTGGGGAAAATATGTAGGAAAGCAGGTGTCAATAGAGACATTACGAAATCAGGCAAAGTATAAAGTGAGTGATAGGATTAGACATTTTCAACAGGGTTGAGTTTGAATACATAATCATAGGAAAAAACAAATATCTCGTCACGAATGGGAATGACATTTGAGAGCATTAGGCAACCTGGACATTTATGTTATTAGTTATCCACGTTCACTTTCCTTTTAGGCTTTGGTACAATCATAAGTGTGACATTTTTATGGTTTTTTTTTTTTGTTCAGAATATTACTGTGATAAAATGTATATGTAGATCAGGTGGCATGAGTATTTCTTTCACCATTTCTGGGAGCAATATTTTGAAGACGTATACATTAGTATTAGGGGTACAAAGAGGTGTACCCTGTGTCTATTAATATAGAGATAATGCATGAATAGACCATACTATGAATAAATAACGTAACTGATTCCACTTTAAATAATGGATTGAATTGATATGTGAAAATATATAAGAAATCTTATATTGATATACAATCATTCATTCCAACCAGTTATATATCTAATGGTAATATTAGGATTATGGTTTATGATGAATGGTGTTTGAGTTTTGCTTTACACGTGATGATGTTAAACAAAAATAATATGTTTGGAAAGAAGTCTCATGAAAAGACCAGTCAAGAAACATGGAGGAATACATGTGTTCTGAATCAGGAAGTGATTGATCGTGAAACAAATGCCTATAAATTTTCTAATTTGTGACTGAAATATATATCCCATCATGTGCATGAACTGAAGACATAGTAACGTACAAGTGTTGAATAAAAATGAAAGTCAAAATACACATCATGTCCCCTAGGAATCTACTTGCATTCATTTTAAACTGGCTAAGTAACTGTAGAAATATTAGGGTTTGTATGCACCATTCACTGAATTTAGTTTTCAGTACTAGGAAACAATATGTATTTCAGGTGGATGATTATTTCTGAAAATAATCTTGTTGAAAGTTGATTATAAATCCACAGATATGAATATGAATGTATTTAGGGAGTGCATAATAAGACACATATATTTCATATTTTGAAAAATCTAAAGAGTATATATATATATATATATATATATATATATATATATATATATACACACACACACACACACGCAAATGCACAGATATTGAAAAGTAGCAATACAGGAGATCCATTATGAAGGCAGGCATGGAGAATTCAAGTCTCTGATCTCTTCAGCTGCGCGGGCATAGGGAGTCGTAAACTGTCTAAATGCTGTTTGCTCAGAATCACTAGGCAATATTGACCTGTTGTGAATCTGGGGCGAACAGTCTGGGCCCCTCAGAACACACACAAAGCCCGGATTGGCTGCATTCAAGCTTAGATTCATCTGGTTTTTGTGACTCAGCACTAACATTCCCGCTGAAATAATTGGTCGGGCTTTCGGAATTGACAGAGTTAAAAGCCAACAGAGCCTTCATAGGCAGTGGCCACAGGATTGAAATGGGGCTTGGGAGAGATAGTCAGGACCCACCTGTTGCATTGGTCACCCAGCAAAGGGAACGAACGGTCACCATTTTAATGGGATACCACCATGGCAGCGAACTGACGTCACAGTCGGAGGAGATAACTTCATTGAAACCAGTGCGACAAGTGTGTTATCCCATTGCCATCTCTCTCAACACCGCAGGGAAACCTCAAGGGCCCTTCCCACCTCTGCCGTAATGGTCCCTCCCAGCTCTCCAAGGAGAGCAATACCCAGACCTAGGGAATCAGGATTGGCTCGCGACTCGAGGCGTGTAATTGCCGGCTACCGCTCCCACCAGTGCTGACAATTGAGGTATCTTACACCACCTACCGGGGCCATGGCTCCCAAAGGGCAAGCAAATTCGCTGGGGTTTCTCAGCCCCAAGCTCTACAAACTTAGGGTCTGAGGGAGGCAATCAAGGAGAGTGTGCCCAGGCGTTCATCGAAACAGGGCTACCAGGAGCAGAGGCCTGGCTTGTAACCAGTATTGTGGTGAGCATCACAGGTGAGTGGGGCCTGGCTTGAGGAAGAACAAGAGAAGGCCCTAGGCACTCAGGGTTGGAGACCCGCCCAGTCTGGGAGGAAGAGCTGCTGCACAGTGATTGGTTCCCACTTATTGAGAGGAGAAGCTTGGCCCAGTGCGCACAGCTCCACCTACTGGAAGAGAAGTTAATTGAACTCTAGGACTGCATGTATTATTACTATTTTTTTATTTGTATTTTTTTCTTTTTCTTTCATTTTCATTTTTGTTGTTGTTGTTCTTTAACTTTTTAAAATGTTTTTATTTTTTTAATTTCTTTTATTTTATTATTATTATTATTAATATTATTATTTTAAATTTTAATTTTCAATTTTTTAATCATCATTATTACTTAAAATTTTCTTTCTTTATTTTCTATTTTTTTTGTCTTTTCATTTCATTTCAATTTTTTTATTCCCCCTTACTTGAATTCTACCTGCCTACTCTCATTCTCTTTAGTGACTTCTCCCTTCCCTTCCAATATCTTTCCTCCCAAGCATCAAATAAATTTATAAGAGTAAGCAGTAACTCAGTAGTCAAACAGAACGAGAAGTAACATGAGAAGCATAAAAAAGCAAGGAAGAAAAGGAGTACGAACAATGAAGGACAGCCTAAATATTCAAGAGCACCTAGAGTCATCAGAAAAATGGTCATATAAAGAACTCAAGGAATACCTTAGACAGATGGAATGGAACCTTAAAGAGGGTACGAGACAGCAAAAACAAACAGTGATAGTATGCATTGAAAATAAATTACATAAACAGATAAAATAAGAAATTAAGCATCTTTATCAGGAGATAGAGATTATTAGAAAAATCAAACAATAATTCTAGAAATCAAGGAAATGATAAACCAAATTAAAAATTCAATTGAGAGTATCACTAACAGTGTAGAGCAAGTAGAAGACAGAATGAAGACAAAATATATCATCTTGAAAAAAGTCTAGCCAACAAAGAAATGCTGTAAAAAATTATGAGAAAACATTCAAGAGATATGGGATAACATAAAAAAAAAAAAACAATGAGTCATATGGATAGAGGAAGGTACAGAGATTCAAACCAAGGGAATGAGAAACCTGCTGAATGAAATAATTACAGAAAACTTTCCAGAAATAAAAATGGAAACAGATAAACAAATTGTAGATGCTTACAGGACATCGAGCACACAAAATCACAGTAGACCAATGCCAAGACACATTGTTATGAAGATATCCAATATACAGAACAAAGAGAAAATATTAAAAGCTACCAGAGAAAGGAGGCAGATTACAATCATTACAATCAGGGGTAAACCAAAAAGGTTAACAATGGATTTTTCATCCTAGATGCTGGAAGTGAGAAGATCCTGGAACAACGTACTTCAAACACTGAAAGACAATGGATGCCAACCAAGAATTATGTATCCAGCAAAATTATGCTTAAGGTAAGACAACGAGATAAAAATATTTCATGATAAACAAAACCTAAAAGAATTTGCAGCCAGATAACCAGCATTGCAAAGCATCTTGAGCAAAACACTACACGAGGAAGAAATGAAAATCAACAACGAAAACCATGAGTGAGAAGTGCCTCAGTAATGACAGAGGGCGGGGGAAAAGCTAATCATGGAGAAACAAACTAATTTAAAAAAAAGATATAAGCAAACATGGGTGGCAGTACAAACCATATATCAATAGTAACTCTAAAAGTAAATGGCTTAAACTCTCGAATAAAGTGACATAGGCTTGTAACTTGAAATAAAAAAAAAAATCCAACAATATATTGCCTCCAGGGGACACATCTGTATGGAAAAGACATACACAGGCTGAAGGTGAAAGATTGGGAAAATTTATACCATGCACACGGTCCTCGTAAGCAAGCAGGGGTGGCCATCCTCCTATCGAATAAAATCGACCTCAAGACTAATTTAATCAAAAGGGATAAAGAAGGACATTATATACTGCTAAAATGAACCATTCACCGACAAGACATAACAATTATCAATATTCACGCAGCAAATAATGGTGCTGCGATGTTCATAAAACAAATTCTCCTCAAGTTCAAGAATCAAATAGACCACAATACAATAATTATGGGTGACTTCAACTCACCTCTCTCACCATTGGACAGATCCTCCAAACAAAAGTTGAAAAAAGAAACTATAGAACTCAATATCGCAATCAATACCCTAGACTTAACTGACATATATAGAATATATCAACCATCATCAAGTGGATATACTTTTTTCTCAGCAGCACATGGATCCTTCTCAAAAATAGACCATATGTTATGCCATAGGGCAACCCTCAGTAAATATAAAGGGGTGGAGATAATACCATGAATTTTTTGTGATCATAATGGAATGAAACTGGAAACCAATGATAAAAGAAGGAAGAAAAAATCATACATCACATCCAAAATGAAGAATATGTTACTGAATGATCAATGGGTTACAGAAGACATAAAGGAGGAAATCAAAAAATTCTTAGAGATAAATGAAAATAGAGACACAACATATCAGATTCTATGGGGTACAATGAAAAGAAGTTTTAAGGGGTAAATTCATCGCCTAGAGGTCATTCCTCAAAATAGAAAAGAAAAACAAATAAATGAGCTCACACTTCATCTCAAAGCCTTAGAAAAGGAAGAGCAAAACAACAGCAAATGTAGCAGAAGGCAAGAAATAATTAAAATCATAGCGAAATTGAAACAAAAGAAACTATTGAAAAAATTAACAAAACTAAAAGGTGGTTCTTCAAAAAGATAAATAAGATAGACAGACCCTTAGCCATGCTAACGAAGAGAAGAAGAGAGAGAAATCAAATTACTAACATATGGGATGAAAAAGGCAATATTACAACAGATGCTACATAAATACAGAAGAAAATTAGAAATTATTTTGAAAACCTGTATTCCAATAAAATAGAAAATAGTGAAGACATCGATAAATTTCTTAAGCCTTATGATTTGCCCAGACTGAGTCAGGAGGAAACACACAATTTAAACAGACCAATATCAATGGATGAAGTAGAAGAAGCAATCAAAAGACTACCAACCAAGAAAAGCCCAGGACCGGTTGGGTATACAGCAGATTTTTACAAAACCTTTAAAGAAGAATTAATACCAATACTTCTCAAGTTATTCAGGAAATAGAAAAACTGGGAGCTCTGCCGAATTCATTCTATGAGGCCAACATCACCCTGATTCTGAAACCAGACAAAGACACCTCAAAGAAAGAAAACTACAGACCAATATCTCTGATGAACCTAGATGCAAAAATCCTCATTAAAATTCTGGCGAATTGGATAGAAAGGCACATCAAAAAAATCGTGCACCATGATCAACTTGGATTCATCCCTGGGATGCAAGGAGGGTTCAATATATGGAAATCAATAAATGTTATTCACAACGTCAATAGTCTTAAAGATAAGAACCATATGATCATCTCGATAGACGCAGAAAAACCATTCAACAAAGTAGAGCATTTCTTTATGTTCAAAACATTTTAAAAACTAGGGATAACAGGAACTTACCTCGACATTGTAAAAGCTATCTATGTTAATCCTCAGGCTAGCATCATTCTGAATGGAGAAAAATTGAAGGCATTCCCTCTAAAATCTGGAACAAGACAGGGATGTCCTCTATTACCACTTCTATTCAATATAGTTCTCCAAAAACTGGCCAGAGCAATTAGAGAGATGAAAGACATTAAAGGCATAAAAATAGGAAAAGGAGAACTTAAATTATCACTATTTGTAGACGACATGATTCTATACATAGAAGACCCAAAAGGGTCTACAGAAAAAACTACTAGAACTCATAAATGAATGCAGCAATGTGGCAGGATACAAAATCAACATGAATAAATCAAAGGCATTTCTGTATATCAGCGACAAAACTTCTGAAACAAAAATGAGTCAAAACACTGCATTCCCAATTTCCTCAAATAATTAAATACTTGGGAATAAACCTAACAAAAGAGGTGAAAGATTTATATAATGCAAACTACAGAACCCTAAAAAGAGAAATAGAATAAGATCTTAGAAGATGGAAAAATATACCGTGTTCATGGATAGGCACAACTAACATCATCAAAATGGTGATATTACCAAAAGTTCTCTATAGGTTTAATGCAATGCCAATCAAAATCCCATAGAAACTTTTTGTAGAAATAGATAAAGCAATCATAAAATTCAAATGGAAAAATAAAAGACCCAGAATAGCAAAAGCAATTCTAAGCAGGAAGTGTGAATCAGGCAGTATAGCGATACCAGATTTCAAACTATATTACAGAGCAATCATAATAAAAACAGCATGGTACTGGTACCAAAACAGGCGGGTGGACCAATGGTACAGAATGGAGGACACAGAAACTAATCCAAAAAGCTACAACTATCTTATATTTGATAAAGGAGCTAATGGCCTGCAATGGAGGAAGGATAGCATCTTCATCAAATTGTGTTGGGTAAACTGGAAATCCATATGCAACAAAATGAAACTGAATCCCCTCCTCTCGCCATGCACCAAAGTTAACTCAATGTGGATCAAGGAGCTAGATTCAAATCAGAGTCTCTGCGTCTGATAGAATACAAAGTTGGCTCCGATCTACATATTGTGTGGTCAGGTTCCAAATTCCTTAATAGGACACCCATAGAACAAGAGTTAATAATAAGAATCAACAAATGGGACTTACTTAAACTGAATTATTTTTTCTCAGAAAGAGAAACAATAAGAGAGGTAAATATGGAGCTTACATCATGGGAACAAATTTTTAGTCCTCACCCTTCACATGGAGCCCTAATATCCAGAGTATACAAAGTATACAAAGAACTTAGAAAATTAGACAATAAGATAACCAATAACCCAATGGGCCAAAGACCTGAAAAGAAACTTCTCAGAGGACGACATAGAATCAATTAACAAGTACATGAAAAAAATGCTCTCCATTTCTAGCAGTAAGAGAAATGCAAATAAAAACCACCCTAAAATACCATCTCAATCCAGTGAGATTGGCAGCCATTATGAAGTCAAACAACAACAAGTCCTGGCGAGGATGTGGGGAAAAGGGTACTCTTGTACATTGCTGGTGGGACTGAAACTGGTGTGGCCAATTTGGAAAGCAGTATGGAGATTCCTGGGAAAGCTGGGAATGGAAGCACAATTTGACCAAGCTATTGCCCTTCTCGGACTATTCCCTGAAGACCTTAAAAGAGCGTACTACAGGGATACTGCCACATGGATTTTCATAGCAGCACAATTCACAATTGCTACACTGTGGAACCAACCCAGATGCCCTTCAATAGATGAATAGATAAAAAAATGTGACTTTTATATACTATCGAGAATTACGCATCACTAAAAAATGACAAAATCATGGAATTTGCAGGGAAATGCATGGCACTGAGCAGATTATGCTTAGTGAATCTAGCCAATCCCTAAAAAACAATTACCAAATGTCTTCTTTGATATAATGAGAGCAACTAAGAACAGAGCAGGGAGGAAGAGCATGAAGAAAAGATTAACATTAAGCAGAAACATGACGTGGGAGGGAAAGGGAGAGAAGAGGGAAATTGCATGGTAATGGAGAGAGACACTTATTGTTACACAAAATTACATATAAGAGGTTGTGGGAAAAAAAACAAGGAGAGAAATGAATTACAGTAGGTATGGTAGAGAGAGAAGATGGGAAGAGAGGGGAGTGGGGATAGTAGAGTATAGGAAAGGTAGCAGAATACAACAGTAACTAATAGGGCATTATGTAAAAATATGGATGTGTAACTAATGTGATTCTGCAATCTGTATTTGGAGTAAAAATGGGAGTTCATAACCCACTTGAATCTAATGTATGAAATATGATATTCAAGAGCTTTGTAATGTTTTGAGCAACGAATAAAAGAAAAAAAAAGTAGCAACATATATGCTAATAGAAATTCATCATGAAATGTATATAATCCACAGATCGAAAAATGTTCATTTTACTGAACATGGATTCATGTATAATGTTTTTCAACTAGGAAGCTCACCCATAGGTTGAATTTTCAGTTCCAACAGCGTTTAGGAGGAGTGAACTCTTCTCTCAATTTGCATCTGCCAATTCAGCCACCTCACAAGTGTATACGAGTGATATCAGGTAGAATTCTATATGTGCATATAAAAATACATGTGCTGAATAGGCTACAGAGAAAGGGAGACAGTGATTCACATATTTGCTAATTTTAAAAACACATTTAGAACTATTTCAACAAAAAAATTGACTAGACTTATAACTCCTACATTATATAATGCAAAAGGCAATTCCAACTATACACAATGCGTCCTCTGAACTGCTTGTGTTTCTTCTCTTTTTGGCTTATTTTTCACCATCATATTAGGATTATTAGTCAGAGACTAGTAGGGTATGGGTTAGTGTCAGGGATTCAGTATTTCAAATGGAAAATTGAAAAATGAATCCAATGTGTATGTAAATATGTGCTACACAAAAATCTTCACACTCACATCCAGAACAATGCCTTGACATTACCTACGCCCCAAGTAAAACACAATTAGAGTAGAAAAGTGTGAAAATCTATGAATACATATATGGAATGGAATATGCTCGGGAGTTCACAACCTTGTAGGTGGTAGAGGAGTTTCCAAAAGTAAAGGACAGGGTAAACACTCCACAAAAAGGAGCTCTGCTGGCCTAAGAATTCTTGGGAAACGGCTTCTGAGGTTGGGCACTTGAAATATATGTTGTTGTCATGAGCTTTAGCTTCCTTTGTAGTGAGACCATCATAGCTGGGTCTGCATCTATGTAACCGAAAGACATGGTTTCTTATATTCCAATGAACATGAGGCAGCAGTGCTCAATTTTCTCTTTGTAGCTAAACTGTGTCCATTGGAAGCTAAGTGTCTCCCAGTGGGGACTGTGAAGACATTTGGTCATCCTCCACTTTTTGTGGTATTTCTTGCTGCTGCACTGGGAATTTGGTATTTGCTTCACAAAACATAAAAAGTTCATCTGAGATACAGTGCTGGAGAGAGTTCTGTCACGTGTGGTGGGTCAGGGTCTGCAGGAGAATGCACCAACCAGGCTTGTTTCCCACATAGCTTGCCCCAATAACCATAGCAACCTGATTCTGAATATTGCCCTGAAAACTCTCCATTTAACAAGATGCCTTTACATATAAGGGTCTGATGTCTGCACTATATCAGTCACAAAAAATTTGGAAGCCAATGGCAGATTCACATGGCCCCACCATGATGTTTTATCACACACCTGCCCACCACTGCTCTAGGCCCCCTACTCAGCAGGCTCCAAATTACTGGCTTCTCTTGTTCTACACCATTTTCATGAAACCCAGTCAAAAACAAGACACTGTCTGGTATACACATGATCAGCAACATTACATCAAAAGTTTCTGCAGTGCCACCTGGTCATGGGAATTTCAAAAATTTCATGGTATTTATCTAGCAATTTTTCAAGGGTGAAGTTAGAGGCACTGTGGGTTTCAATTCATTCAGGAACCATTAAGTGTTGAGAAAGTTCATTACAATGAAAGCTCTGGAGAACTCTCACAGTCAATGCTTCTCAAACAGTTGCCAAAAGGTCTCCTAAAGCCAGGCCAACTGACATCTACAATGTGAGGTCCATGTGTGTTTTGACTCTCAAATATGGGTGCTAAGTCTTTCAGAATAAAATCATGTGATATCCTGGCTGAGATTCTCAGGCCTCTGTGGAAACCACCCTGGGCCTAGATCTCAGTTTCCAAGAGTGAGTCTCATGCGTGGCCTCCTAAAATCCCAACACAATTCATGGCAATACTTCTCTGAGGTCAGTTTCAGAACTCAGTGTCTAAGGGGAATCACACCAGAGTTCAAGCCCAGGTGGACCCAGTCATCCCTTCCATCCGCCAAAAAATGACCACAATTAAAATCAAAACACTCCCACAGGGCCATCATCTTCTTCCATGTAGACACTCATCATAACCTCCAGCTGGAGGTTTCTATGAGCCCAAATAAGCTCACTTGCCCCTCATTTGCCTAAAATCATGATGGCCTGGACACTCTTCCTGTGAACCAGGAATGATCAAATATTCCTGCTGTTAAAGTGTTCCACTTCTCCAATTTGAGGCCTACTGGCTGTAGTGTATAAATTCTTTATGTGATTTGGAGTCATGAGAAAACCCAAGCAAATATGGGCTAGCCTCTGCAGGGATTTCAAGAACTCATTTGACCCAAAGGATCCCTATTCTCACTTTATGGAGGTCAGGAACCTAAAACAAGAAGGCAAAAATATTCATCAACAATGACTGCTCTTTTGGCCATTTTAGTTTTGGAAGCACATGGGATCTTTCTTTAGATCCATCAGGTGCTGAGAATCAAAGCCACAACCTCATACAAGGACAAGAGGCTGATTCAGACACATCTCATTCCAAATCAATTAAGCAAAGAGCCACAGGTGATGTCCATACATTTCCATATGAAAACAGTTTTCTTCAGGCTACACAAAGGGGTGGCCTGAGGCAAAGACCTTCCTGACATTCAGGGTAATAGAAATAGAAGTAAGCAAATGGCCCAAAGAAGGGTTTCTCCACTGAGACTTTACTGGTCACACTGAAATCTGAGTTTTCTTAGATGCCTCCATTCCCTTCAGCAATCCAGTACATGGCCATGTCACAGAATCTTGTGGTGTTACATATTTGGGAAACAAAACCATGAGCCAATTCTGGAGAGTGGCCAGAATTCACGAAGAAAACAGGAACTTTAGAAGATAGTAGATGTTGCCCATCCATAAGGCAAGCTGCAGTCCATTCATTAATTGGGCAGTATGAATGCGGGGAAGCTTTCAACTAGAGACAACACATCCATTGATGCATTCTCTTTTCTAATGTCTACAACCACGGATACAGTGGGATACACAGACCTAGAAACACTCACCATGTCAAACGACTTACTAGAAACAGTCCACTCCAAACCAAACAAACCACCTTTCCTACCTATTCTCAGAACATGAGAAAAAACCACAAACTCACACCTACAACGGCAAAGGCACTTACTTCCCCCAAATAGGTCTGTGACTATCCGGAGTGTCTTCTGACTGGTGGGCCATATTATGTTCCCCCAAAATGGCCTGTCCTGTTTCAGATCTGGTCTCCTTGTCCAACTCTGTGAAGTTGTCAGGAGCCAAAGGTGAGCCACAACCTGCTTACTCAGGAAAGGCCCCTCATCAGAGCTCTGCTGGCATTTGGCCATCCTCACATCAGTAGGTACCAAGAAAGACTGACTATGTCTTTGGGAAAAGCAAACAACTTAGCCCACTGGAACTGGGAGTGGGACTGGCTCTGGGTGCCTTCCTTCCTGGATCCCAGGTTCAGAGAATTCCATCACCAAGGAAGTGAAGTGAGGTCACTTCTTTCAGGAACTGAATATGGTCACTACCTTGGTAACCACTTTGTGCTAACAGTTGCATCCAGGGTTCCCATGAGATGGAGGCTGCCCCAACATCCTGTGACACATTCAGAAGTTAGAATGGTATATCAACCATAGGCACCAGGGAACAGCTCTCCACAGAGGCCTGGTTCAGTCCATCTTCTCTTCATTAAGAAGAGAGAGGCTGATTCAGACTATCAATTAATCCTGACCAGGTTGTTTGCCATGGAAGATGACTATTGCTCTCTCAGGTCCTACATAGCTGCCTATATCTTCTGCAAGGATCATTTCTCCATGGATCTTTAATGTTCTCAGCAGGTGGAAGATCATCTACATTCCTATATTGTAAGACCCACACTGTCCCTGCTCTTAAGTAAGTTATACTGAGGGAACAGTGTATGGTTAGGGTTAATAACATGTTCAATTTGGGTTACAAATCATTCTGCGGGATGAATAATGGTATTGGCAAAATGCGATATTTACAAGAGTATATATGTGAAACATAAGTATGAAAGCAGAAATCTAGGTAAGATTTGAAGCCCAGAAGGGCATTGGGGACTTGAGTGGGATACTTAGCTTTGAGTAATGTGCAGCACAGATGTCTCAGATAAATCAATATACACTGGCATCGTACCTTGTACCTTGGATATTGAATGCTGAAGAGAACATCCAGTCAAAAACTGATAGTCGGTAGGATTAGGAAGGTAGTTGGTAGGTTTAGAAAGAAGAGTGAGTATAGGATTTGGACCAAAAGTTCTTTCGCAATAAGATTTCGGGTAGAGAGTGTATGTAAATGTAAGCACATGTGAAGAGTCAGTCACAATGATGAACTGGGGAAAAATATAGGAAATCAGATATCAATAGTGACATTAGGAAATCAAGCAAAGTATAAATTGTGTGATAGGGTTAGACATTTTCAACAGGTTTGAAGTTGAATATATAATCTTAAGAAGAAACAAATATGTAGTCAAAAATAGAATTGATATTTGAGAGCATTAGGCAACCTGGACATGGATGTTTTTAGTAATCCATGCTCACTTTCCATTTACGCTTTGGTACAATTTTAAGTGTGACCTTTGCTTTTTGTGTCCAGAATATTTCTGTAAAAAAATGTGTATGTAGATCAGGTGAAAAGAGTATTTCTTCCACCATTTCTGCGAGCAATATTTTGAAGACTTACAAATTAGTATGGGGGTACAAATAGATGTACCCTGTTCCAATGAATATAGACATAATGCATGAATAGACCATACTGTGAATAAATAATATAACTGGATCCACTTTAAATAATGGATTGAATAAATATCTGAAAATTTATAAGAAATTTTATATTGATATGCAATCATTCATTCCAACCAGTTATATATCTAACGATAATCTTAGGGTTATGGTTTATCATGAAGGGTGTGTGAGTTTTGGTTCAAAATTGATTATAAAAATCGAAAATAATATATTTGGAAAAAAGTCTCATGAATAGACCAGTCAAGAAACATAGAGGAATACATGTGTTCTGGAGCAGGAAGTGATTGAAAGTGAAACAAATGCCTATAAATTTGCTAACTAGTGAATAAAATATATATACTGAGATGTGCATAAACTGAAGAAATAGTAATGTACCAGTGTGGAATAAAAATTAATGTCAAAATACACATCATGTCCCATAGGAACCTACATGCATTGATGTTAAACTGGGTCAGTTAAAGTAGACATATTAGGATTTGTATGCACCTTTTACTGAAGTTAGTTTTCAGTACTAGGAAACAAATATGTATTTCGGGTGGATGAATATTTCTAAGAATAATCTTGTGAAAAGTTGATTATTAATCCACATACATGAACATGAATGAATTTAGGGAGTGTATATAAGACACATATATTTCATATTTTTAAAAATATGGAGAGTATATATATATATATGTACATATATATATATACATATATATTTATATATACATATATGTATATATACACACACACACACACACACACACACACAAACACAGACATTAAAAAGTAGCAATATATATGCCAATCGAAATTCATCATGAAATATATATCATAAAGATGCAAAAACATTCATTTTAGTGAACATGGGTTTATGTATAATGTTGTTCCACTGGAAAGCTCACCCATAGGTTGAATTTTCAGTTCCAACAGCGTTTAGGAGGAGTGATCACTTCTCACACTTTGTATCTGCTAAGTCATATACCTCACAAAGATGTACGTGTGATACCTTGTAGGATTCTATTGGTGCATATAAAAATACATGTGCTGAATAAGCTCCAGAGAATGGGAGACAGTAATTCACATATTTGTTAACTTTAAAAACACATGGAGAACTATTTCAATTAAATATTGAATAGATTTATAACACCTACCCTTTATCATGCAAAAGGCAAGTCCAACTCTGAACTGCAAGTATTTATGTACTGTTTGGGTTATTTTCTTCCATCATATTTGGATTAGTAGTCAAAGTCTAGTAGAATATGGGTTAGTGTCAGGGATTCAGAATTTCAAATGGAAAATAGAAAAATTAATCTTCTGACTCTCATCCAGAACAATGCCTTGTCATTACCTTCGCCCCAAGGGAGACACAATTAGAGTAGAAGAGTTACAAAATCTGTGATTACATTTCTGGAATAGAAAATGCTCAGGAGTGCACAAACTTGGAGGTGGAATAGGAGTTTCCAAAAGTAAGGACAGGGTACACACTCCACAAACATGAAGCTCTGCTTGCCTAAAACTTCTTGAGAAACTGCCAGTGAAATTGGGCACTGAAATATAGGTTGTTGTCAGGAGTTAAGCTTCCTTTGTGGTGAGACCCTCAAAGCTGGGTCTGCATCTATGAGACCTGGAGGACAACATTTCTTATTTTCCAATGAACACGAGGCAGCAGTGCTGAATTCTCTCTTTGTAGGTAAACTGTGGGCACTGGGGGCTTATTGTCTCCCCGTGTGGACTGTGAAACCATTTGGTCATCCTCCACTTTTCGTGGTGTTTCTTGCTGCTGCACTTGGAGTTTGGTTCATGCTTCACGAAATACAAGGAGTTCAACTGGGAAACAGTGCTTGAGGTAGTTCTGTCACGTGTGGTGGGTCAGGGTCTGCAAGAAAATTCACCAACCAGGCTTCTATCTCTCAAAGATTGCCCGCTTGTCCATAGCAACCTGATTCTGAACATTGCCCTGAAACTACGCCATATAACAAGACGCTTTTACATATAAGGGTCTGATGTCTGCACTCTGTCAGTTACAAGCCATTTTGAAGCCAATGGCAGATCCAAATGGCCCCACCATGATGTTTTATCACACACCTCTCCACCACTGCTCTAGGCCCACTACTCAGCAGGCTCCAAAATACTGGCTTCTCTGTTCTAAACAAATTTCATGAAACCCTGTCAATCAAGGCACTGTCTGGTACACTCATGGTAAGCAACAGGACATCGAAAGTTTCTGCAGTTCCACCTGGTCATGGAAATTTCAAAAATTTCGTGTTATTTATCTAGCCATTTTTCAAGGATGACGTTGGATGCACTGTGGATTTCAATTATTCAGGAACCATTAAATGTTGAGAAAGTTCATTTCAAAGAAAATTCTAGAGAACTCTCACAGGCAAGGCTTTCCAAAGAGTGGACAAAGGTCACTTGAAGCCAGGACCATTGAGGTCTACAATGTGAGGTCCTATGTCTTTTGACTCTCAACTATGGCTGCGAAGTCTTTCAGAATAAAATCATGTGATATCCAGGCTGAGATTCCCAGTTCTTTGTGGAAAGCCACCCTGGTCCTAGATCTCAGGTTCCAAGGGCGACTCTCATGCGTGGCCTACTAAAATCACAACACAATTCATGGCAATACTTCTCTGAGATCAGTTTAAAAACTCAGTCTCTACGTGGAAACACACCAGAGTTCAAGCCCAGTTGACCCAGTCATCTCTTCCAACCGCCACACCAATGACCAGAATTAAAACCAAAACACTCCCACATGGCCCTCATTTTCTTCCATATAGTCACTCATCATAACCTTGGCTGGAAGTTTTAATGAGGCACACAGCCCAAGACAATATCAAAATAAGCTCCCTTGCCCTTCATTTGTCTAAAGTCAGTGTTTCCTGGACAACGTTCCTGTGAACCAGGACTGATCAAAGAGGCATGCCATTAATACTGTTCCGCCTTTCCAATTTGAGGCATACTGACTGTCGGGTATAGTTTCTTTATGTGATTTGCAGTCATAAGAAAACCCAAGCACCTATGGGCTAGCCTCTGCAGGGCTTGAAGAACTCAGTTGACCCAAAGATCCCTGTTATCACTTGATGGAGATCAGGAACCTTACAGAGGAAGGCAAGAGACTTCATCACAATGACTTCTCTTTTGGCCATTTTGGATTTGGATGCACACATGGGATCTTTCTTTAGATCCATCAGGTGCTGAGAATCTAAGTGATAATCTCAAACTGCACTAAGAGGCTGATTCACACATATCCCTTTGCAAAGCAATTAAGCCAGGAGCCACAGGTGATGCCCATTTATTTCCATTTGAAAACTGTTTTTTTCAGGCATTGGAAATGTGGGGCCTTAGGCAAAGACCTTCCTTACATTCAGGGCAACAGAACAATAGGTAAGCAAAATCCCAAAGCAGATTTTCTCCACTGAGACTTTCCTGGTCACACTGATATCTGAGTTTTCTGAGATATTCACCATTCTCTTCAGCTATCCAGTACATGGCCATGTCCCAGATTGTGGAGGAGATACATATCTTGAACACAAAACCATGAGCCTATGAGAGAGTGGCCAGAATTCAGGAAGAAATCACGAATGTAGGAAGGTAGTAGGTGTTGCCCATCCATAAGGTAACCTGCAGTCCATTCATAAATTGGACAGGATGAATTCTGCGAAGATTTCTACTAGACAGGACACATCTATTGATGCATTCTCTTTTCTATTGTCTACAACCACGGACACAGTGGGATATCCAGACATAGAAACACTCGCCTTCTCAAAGGACTTACTAGAAACAGTCCACTCCAAACCAAACAAACCGACTTTCCTACATATTCTCAAAACATGAGACAAAATCAAAAACAAACACACACACACACACACCCACAAAGGCACCTTCTTTCCCCAAATAGGTCTGTGACTATCCAGAGCGTCCTCTGACTGGTAGGCCATACTATGTTCCCCCGAAACGGGCTGTGCTATGTCAGATCTCGTCTCCTTGGCCAAAACTGTGATGTTATCAGGAGCCAGCGGTGAGCCACTGCTTGTTTTCTCAGGTAAAGCCCCTCTTCAGAGCTTTCCTGGCATTTGTCCATCTTCAATTTAGTTGCCAAGAAAGACTGACTCTGTCCTTCTTAAATCCAAACATTTGAGACCACTGGTACTTGGACTGGGACTGCCTCAGGGTGCCTGGCTTCCTGGATCCCAAGTTCAGAGTGTTCCATCAACAAGAAAGTGACATAGGTCACTTCGTCTAGAACTGAATGAGGTCACTGCCTTGGCAACCACTTTGTCTTAACAGTTGCTTCGAAGGGTCCCTGAGATGGATCCTGCCCCTACTTCCTATGACACTTTCACAAGCTAGAATGGAATATCAACCACAGGCACCCGGGAACAGCTCTCCACACAAGCCTGGTTTGGTCTATCTTCTCTACATTAAGAAGAGAGAGACTGCTTCAGACACATCCCTTCATCCTGACCTGTTTTTTTTTTTTTTGTCATGAAAGATGACTTTCGCACTCTCAGGTCCTTCATAGCTGCCTACATCTTCTTTAGGGATCATTTCTGCATGGACCTTTGAGGTTCTCTGCAGGTTGAAGATCTCCTACATTCCTGTATTGTAAGACCAACTCTGTCCCTGCTATTCTGTAAAGTTAGATTGAGGGAACAGTTTATGGTTACGGTTAATAACATGTTTGATTTGGGTTAGGATCATTCTGCTGGATGAATAATGGTATTGGGAACCTGCGATATATATAAGATTATATAGGTGAAATATATGAATGAAAACAGAAATCTCGGTAAAATTTGAAGCCCAGAAGGGCATTAGGTCCTTGATTGGGATACTTAGCATTTAATTATGTTCTGCACAGATGTCTCAGATAAATCTATACACAATGGCATAGGACCTGATACCTTGGATGATTGAATGTTGAGGAGAACAACCATTCAAAGAGGGAGAGTCAGTAGGATTAGGAAGATAGTTGGTAGGATTAGAAAAAAGTGTGAGTATAGCATTTGGACAAATAGTTCTTTAGCAATAGGTTTTCAGGTAGACAGAAAATGTAAATGTCAGCACATGTGAAGAGTCAGTCACAGTGATGAAATGGGGAAAATATGTAGGAAAGCAGATATCAATAGCGACATTAGGAAATCAGGCAAAGTATAAAGTGAGTGATAGCAAAAGACATTTTCAACAGGCTTGAGATTGAATATATAATCTTAGGAAGTAACAAATATGTAGTCACCAATAGGATTGACATTTGAGAGCATTAGGCAACGTGGACATGGGTGATTTTCATAACCCATACTCACATTCCATTTAGGCTTTGGTACAATCGTAAGTGTGACTTTGCATTTTGTGGCCAGAATATTACTGTGATAAAACGTATATGTAGATCAGGTGACATGAGTCTTTCTTGCACCATTTCTTGGAGCAATATTTTGAAGGGGTATAAATTAGTATTGGAGGTACATATAGGTGTACCATGTATGTATGAATATAGAGATAATGCATGAATAGACAATACTGCGAATAAATAATATAACTTGTTCCAACTTTAAATAATGGATTCAATTGATATCTGAAAATACACAGGAATCATATATTGATATATATACATTCATTCCAACCAGTAATACATCTAATGGTAATATTACGGTTGTGGTTTATCATAAAGAGTGTGTGAATTTTGCTTCAAAATTGATTATGGAAATCGAAAATAATGTGTTTGGAAAGAAGTCTCATGAAATGACCAGTCAAAAACAAGGAGGAATACATATGTTCTGAAGCAGGAAGTGATTGAATGTGTTACAAATTTCTTTAAATTTGTGAACTTGTGGATGAAATGTATATTCTATGATGTACAAAAACTGCAGAAATAGTAATGTACCAGTGTTTAATAAAAATGAACGTCAAAATACACATCATGTCCCCTAGGAATCTACTTGCATTGATGTTAAAGTGGGTCAGCTACTGTAAAAATATAAGGATTTGTTTGCACCATTCACTGAAGTAACTTTTTAGTACTAGAAAACAAATATGTATTTCAGGTGGATGAATATTTTTAAAATAATCTTATGAAAAGTTTAATATAAAACCACATACATGAACAAGAATGAATTTAGGGAGTGTATAATAGGACACATATATTTTATATTTTGAAAAATCTAGAGAGTATGTATATATATATATATATATATATATATATATATATATATATATATACACACACACACACACACACACACACACACACACAAAACACACACAGAGACATTAAAAAGTAGCAATATATATGCCAATTAAAATTCATTGTGAAATATATATCATCCACAGATCCAAAAATATTAATTTTACTGAACATGGATTTATGTATAATGTTCTTGAACTAAGAAGCTCACTCATAGTCTGAATTTTCAGTTCCAAAAGTATTAATGAGGAGTGATCTCTTCTCACACTTTGTATCTGCCAAGTTAGCCACCTCTCAAGAATATACGTGTGATACCAGGTAGGATTCTATATGTGCGTATAAAAATACATGTGCTGAATAGGCTACAGAAAAATGGAGACAGGAATTCACAGATGTGTTAACTTTAAAAACACATGCAGAAATATTTCAACAAAAAATTGACAAGATTTATAACTCCTACCCTATATCATGCAAAAGGCAAGACCAACTATACACCATGCCTCTTCTGAAGTGCTAGTATTTCTATTCTGTTTCGGTTATTTTTCTCCATCATATTAGAATTAATGGTCAGAGTCTAGTAGGGTATGGGTTAGTGTCAAGGATTCAGTATTTCGAATGGAAAATTGAACAATGAATCCAATGTGTTTGTAAATATGTGCTACACAAAATTATTCCCACTCTCAACCAGAACAATGCCTTGACAATCCCTTCACCCCAAGTAAGACACAATTAGAGGAGAAGATTTAGAAAATCTGTGAATAAATTTGTGGAATGCAATATGCTCAGGAGCTCACAACCTTGGAAGTGGTAGAGTAGTTTCCAAAAGTATGGGACAGGGTAAAAACTCCACAAACATGGAGGTCTGCTGGCCTAGAGACTTCTTGAGAAACTGCCTGTGAGGTTGGGCATTTGAAAAATATGTTGTTGTCAAGAGCTTTAGCTTCCTTTCTAGGGAGACCATAAAAGCTTGGTCTGCATCTATGAGACCTGGAGGACATGGTTTCTTATTTCCCAATGTACATGAGGCAGCAGTGCTGAATTCTCTTTTTAGATAAACTGTGGCCACTGGGGGCTAAATGTGTGCCGGTGTGCACTGTGAAGGCATATGGTCATCTTCCATTTTCGTGGTGTTTCTTCCTGCTGCACTGAGAGTTTGGTATTTGCTTCACAAAATACAAGGAGTTCAACTGGGTCACAATGCAAGAGGAAGTTCTGTCATGTATGGTGGGTCAGGTTTTGCAGGAGGATACAAGAACCAGGATCCTATCCCACATATCTTGCCCCCTTGACCATAGCAACCTGATTCTGAACAATGTCCCGAAACCTCTCCATATAACAACTTGCCTTTACATGGAAGGTTCTGCTGGCTGCACCATGTCAGTCACAAGCCATTTGGAAGCCAATGGAAGATCCACATGGCCACACCACAGATGTTTTATCACATACCTGCCCACCACTGCTCTAACCTACTACTCAACAAAGTCCAACTTACTGGCATCTCTGTTCTACACCATTTACATGAAACCCAATCAATCAAGGCACTGTCTGGTATATTCATGATCAGCAACAGGACATCAAAAGGTTTTCCAGTGCCACCTGGTGATGGGAAATTCAAAAATTTCATGGTATTTATCTAGCCATTTTTTAAGGATGAAGTTGGAGGCACTGTGAGTTTCAATTTTTTCAGGAACCATTAAATGGTTAGGAAGCTCATTTCAATGAAATCTCTGGAGAACACTCACAGGTAAAGCTTCCCAAAGAGTGGCCAAAAGATCATATGATGCTATGCCCATTTAGGTCTACAATGTGAGGTCCATATGAGTTTTGACTCTCAACTATGGGTGCCAAGTCTTTCAGAATAAAATTTGTGGTATCCTGGCTGAGAGGCTCAGTGCTCTGTGGAAAGCCACCCTGGGCCTAGAACTCAGTTTCCAAGGGCGATGCTCATGCCTGGCTTCCAAAAATCTCAACACTATTCATGGCAATACTTCTCTGAGGTCAGTTGAAGAACTCAGACTCTAAGGGAATCACACCAGAGTTCAAGAACATGTGGACCAAGTCATCTCTTCCAACCGCCACCCAAATGACCACAATTTAAACCAAAACACTCCAACGTGGCGTCCATCTTCTTCCATATAGACACTCACAATAAACTCCACTATGGCTGGAGTTTTCCATGAGGGGCATAGCCCAAGACCGTGTCCAAAATAAGCTCTTTTGCACCTAATTTGCCTAAATTCATGGTGGCCTGGACACCCTTCTTGTGAACCAGAAGAGATTAAATAGGCCTCCCGTTAATACTGCTCTGCTTCTTCAATTTGAGGCCAAATGACTGTGGGGTTTGGATTCTTTATGTGAATTGGAGTCTTGAGAAAACCCAAGCAACTATGGGCTAGACTCTGCAAGGCTTTGAAGAACTCATTTGACCCAAAGGATCCCTAATCTGACTTGATGGAGGTCAGGAAAGTTACAGAGGAAGGCGAGAGACTTCATCCACAAGGACTGCTCTTTTGGCCATTTTGGTTTTGGATGTACACATGGGATCTTTCTTTAGATCCATCAGGACCTGAGAATCTAAGCCACAGCCTCACACAGGGTAAATAAGCTGATTCAGACACATCCTTTCCAAAGCAATTAAGCAAAGAGCCACAGGTAATGCCCATTCATTTCCATTTGAAAACTGTTTTCTTCAGGCTTAACAAAGTGGTGGCCTGCGGAAAAGGCCTTCCTGACATTCAGGGCAACAGAAGAGTAGGTAAACAAAAGGCCCCAAGCAGGGTTTCTCCACTAAGACTTTCCTGGTCACACTGAAATCTGAGTTTTCTGAGATGCTCACCATTCCCTTCAGCTATACAGTACATGGTCATGTCACAGAGCTTCGAGGTTGTACATATCTTAAACAGAAAACCATGAACCTATTCTGGAGAGTGGCCAGAATTCAGGAATAAAACAGAAACTAAGGAAGATAGCAGGTGTTGCACATCAATAAGGCAAGCTGCAGTCCATTCATAAATAGGGCAGGATGAATGCTGTGAAGCTTTCTACTAGACAGGACATATTAATTGATGCATTCTGTTTTCTAATGTCTACAACCACGGACACAGTGGGATACACAGACATAGAAATTCTCGCCTTGTCAAACGACTTACTAGAAACAGTTCACTCCAAACAAAACAAACCGCCTTTCATACCTATTCTCAGAACATGAGACAAAACCACAAACCCACACCCACACCACAAAGGCACCTCCTTCCCCCAAGTAGGTCTGTGACTATCCAGAGTGTCCTCTGTCTGGTGGGCCTTATTATGTTCCCTGGAAATAGCCTGTTCTGTCTCAAATCTGGTCTTTTTGGCCAACTCTGTGAAGTTGTCAGGAGCCAGCGGTGAGCCACTGCGTGCTTTCTCAGGAAAGGCCCCTCTTCATAGCTTTCCTTGCATTTGGCCACCCTTACATCAGTAGGTCCCAAGAAAGACTGAGTCTGTCCTTGGTAAATCAAAATAAGTTTGACCACTGGGACTGGGACTGGGACTGGCTCTGGGTGCCTGGCTTCCTGGATTCCAAGTTCAGAGAGTTCCATCACCAAGGAAGTTAGGTGAAGTCACTTCCTTTTGGAACTGAATGAGGTCACTGCCTTGGCAACAACTTTGTCCTAACAGTTGCTTCCAAGGTTCCCATGAGAGGGAGGCTGCTCCTACTTCCTGTGACACTTTCACAGGTCAGAGAGGTATGTCAACCATAGGCATGCAGGAGCAGCTCTCAACACATGCCTGCTTTGGTCCATCTTCTCTACATTAAGAAGAGAGTGGCTGATTCAGACACATCCCTTCATCCTGAGCAGGTCGTTTGCCATGGAAGACTTTTGCTCTCTCAGGTCCTTCATTCTTGCCTACATCTTCTCCAGGGATCATTTCTACGTGGACCTTTGAGGTTTTCAGCAGGTGGAAGATCCTCTATTTTCCTGTATTTTAATACCAATTCTGTCCCTGCTCTTCTGTAAAATTAGATTGAGAGAACAGTGTATGATTAGGATTAATAACAGGTTCGATTTGGTTTAGAAAGAAAACTACACGGTTGAGCAAACAGGGTCCTACAGTTAGCAATAATATGAGGAATTTTAATGGACCGGCCATGGCAGATAAAAGCGCAGTTAATCAGGTCACTATGTGAACCAAGACTCAAACCTCCCTTTTGGGGCCTCTGTCTCTCTTTGACGCTCTTCAAGTCGTTTTCTTAATTTATTCATAGATTCTTTTACAACTCCAGTATTGTCGGCACAAAAACAACATTCTTCCCTCAATACAAGCAAAAGGCACCTTTCTCTCATGAAGAGGAGGTCCAACACTCGCCTGCTTTGTAAAACAACTTCAGAAAGAGAGAGGTTAAAATTCCTGTAAAGCTGTGATGTCAGTTTTTAATGTCTTTAATTTTGGCCTATTTCTGCTTCTAATTGTGTCTTTGTTGTGTCTCATGGACTAGCCCACCCCTTAAGCAACTATTATTTCTAATAGGATGGCTAAAGTGAGGGATACAGGTTCCCGCTGGAACCGGGTTGTATGCCCCCCTATTTGATCTTTAAATGAACCTACGTTATGATAGAGAACTCTGGAAAACATCTGCATCATTACATAATTAATCACATATATTGACCATTTTATGAAAACATAAATAATGTTAAAGTGTATAGAATTATACTGTTGTAGGGATGGACAAGGAAAGGGACCTAAGATAGCACCACACACAGGAAAACAGCCTTATTTGGTTGCATCCGGATTTAGAGGGCATTGCTTCTGTTGTAATCAATTAATCCCCTGAACCCCAAGTTTTGGTAGTTTTAGAATTTGTACCCAACATGTAAGGGAAGTGTATCAGAAGTTCACAGTCTGTAGAAATTCACAAAAATCAGTTTTTGTTTCTGTTTTTGTTCCTCTGTTCTGGGCAAGTTAACTTTTCAAGGACACCTTGGAAAGGGAGAGCTTTATTGTCTCTTTTTTTTCTCCCTGCCAGCTGTCACCATGAAGCCCAGTTGGTAACTTTTTTATCTTAGAAATGTAGTCATCTCTGTGAAGCCCCAGCTCAAGGCCAGAGGCTTTGTTCACATATTTTGTGAAAACCTAGTAAGGCGGTGTCAAGCTTAGGGGTGGTGATTTTTCCAGCCAGTGGCCAAGTAGAACAGGGCAACACGAAAAGTGGAAGTTTATCTACATTGAACTCTTTCAGAGGGACTCTTTTGCTGAAAGACCTAATGTAAGCCTCGGTGAAGACTTCTGGAGAAGGTTATTTAAGACATATCTATGGACCTGGTACAGAGGGGGAAGACTGGGAAGGCGAGGCTGAGAGCAGCTCCGTGGATCTGAGAATGAGGAAGATGAGATGTAAAAGAATAATGGAAAAGGGGTTTGGGATTTTCCTAGAACAAAACTTGAGCAGTAGAACAGGTAGAGCAGAGGTGAAGATGGGAGTGAGTATTCCAAAAACCCCTGAGGGACTTTAAATTTTTAGAAACCTGTTTTCAGTGATGACAAAGCAACTTTAAAGGCCATTTTTATTACATCTTGGATAGGGGTCTGAGGGCTCTTCTCAGCTGGTTTGAGCTTTGGTTTAGCTTCTTAAAGGACTTGGTGGGACCTAGTGCAGGCACAGAAAGAAAAAGAGAGGAGTGAGTGAGTGGAGGGGTACCTCGGTACCTGCTACCTCAGCAAGGGGGCAATGGTCTGAGAACTGGCAGAGGTTTGGGTTTTTGATCTAGTAGTTGGAGGTGAGAAATCACGTTGCTGAGGTGGGAGTGACAGCAGAGACTCTAGAGCAGAAGACTGAGGGTGAGGAACTATTGGAGAAGCATAGTACAGGATGTGAGTGAAGGAGGAAAAAGGATTCCGCATAGGGGAATTTTCCCCTTTTGAGCACTTGCCGAAGTTAAAAATGTCACGCAGAATTTGAGGATGTAGAGAACCCTCTGGGGGCCATAGCTTTTGGTTGTCTAATTGGTAATATGGCCAATGCTGTGTACTGAATGTGATGAGGAGTTTGGGTTCCACCAGGCAGCCCCTGTATGCTCACATCCCCATGAGTTACACAAGAAGTTGGCTTTTCCCCCACACAGCCATGGCTGTTTGTGGCTTTGATAGTCCGCCGGGCATACATCGTAATCTAGGCTAGCCAACCTGAATCTGGCTCGCGTTTCTGTGCATCCATAATGTTTGTTTCAATTATCTATGGAACGGAAGGGATTTAATGAAACTTTAGTGGGATCCTCTTCATCAGGGTTATCTCAATAGGAAAGACGTATACCAAGCTGAAAAATGTCTGGGTGGAGAGATAGCCACCAGGTCCCTAAGGGGGCTGTATGCGAGATATACCATACTTCTTGTCTAGTAGGATTTGAGATCAGCCTTCACTGCTGAACAGGCTGATGAGGGTTAGGAGTACTGGTGGCCAAGGGGAGAGTCTACAGTCTTGTCCACATAGCGAATACGAAATTTGAAATGGTTACCAGTCTTTTCCAGTTTCCAACCAGAGTCTGGACACAGCGAAGGCTTTAGATGAGAGGCATGGATCCAAAAAGTGATTCTGTCTACTTTTACCGCTGTAGGTGTTATAAGTAGCACCTGGTATGTTCCTTTCCAGCGGGGTTCTAGGAATGACACCTGATGTTGTCTTATGTAGACGAAGTCTCTTACTTGATATTGATGTGGAATCCCCTCGTCCCCAGGTTGGTAGGCAGTGGCCAGCTGTTTCCACAGTTATCACTGAGTTCTTTCAATGGCTTTAAGTCTGTCAAGCAAGGGGTGTGGAAGGGACTGTTAGGCCTTAGAGTTGGGGATTAGGTCCCTTACTGGATGATGGGCATCATAGAGAATTTCATAGGGGGTGAGGTTACACAAAGAAACTGAGGGAGTATTTCTCGCATGAAACAGTGCATAAGGCAGGAGCATAGTCCAATCTTTTATGCCAGTCTCTAAGCTTAATTTTGTTAAGGTCTCTTTAGTGGTTCTATTTATTTTTTCTACCTCTCCTGAGCTCTGGGGTATATAAGCATAATGTAACTTACAATTAATCCACACGTGACTTACCTGGGCCATGAACACAAGTCCATTATCAGACCCTATTACCTTAAACAGACCATATCTTGGAAAAATATCTTCCAGGATCTTCTTGAGAACCATTTGGGCCGTTGTTGTTTTTTTTTTTTTTTTTTTTTTTTTTTTTTTTTTCTGTGTGTGTGTGTGTGTGTCTGTGTAAGGCTTCAATCCATCCTGAAAATGTATCTACAAAGACTAGGAGATATTTAAGTCCATACCTTGCTGGCTTAATTTCAGTAATGTCCACTTCCCAGAATTGTCCTGGTCTGGTTCCTCATAGGTGCTTTCCTCTAAGAAACTTGGAAGGGTAAGCATTAAACAATTGACTTACCCAACAGGCTTTTGTTACCGGTTCAGTTTTTTTCTTTCGCTGTGAGTTGGTTAGTGGATAACTCTGTTCTTAATCCTACAGGAGTGCCTGCAGTTTCTTTGAACCAAGGTGAGTGAGTTGACGTACATTTTTAACTTAGTGTAGGGCTTTCTGTAATTGCAGGCTGAGCTCAGTAAAGTTGAGGCGTTCAGTGTCAGTGTCCTTAGATGTTATCTAAAACTTCCTGTTACTCAGGGGTCCATTTGAATTGGGCATCTCCCTTTAACATCGGGTATAAAGGAGAAGCTAAGGACGCGAACCCATTTATCCATAACCTGCAAAACCCAGCAATCCCAAGAAACTCTCTTAGTTGTCTGCTGTAAGATGGGGTTGGTATCTGCTCAACGGTTTGTTTTCTGGGCTCAGTGAGCCATCGTTTACCGCCCCTGAGGAAATAATCATGGAAGATCACTTCTTGCTGGCAAATTGGGCAATTTTGGCAGAAGCTCTATACCCGAGTTGAGCAAGCTCCGATAATAGTGCTTGGGTCCCAGTTCAGTTTTCCTTGGTGTTGGATGCCAGTAGCAGGTGATCCACATATTGAAGCTGGGTGACTTCGGGGTGTGTAGTTCAGAAATTGTTGAGATCTCTGTGGAGGGCTTCATCAAAGAGAGTGGGGGAGTTTTTGAACCCCTCTGGGAGTCTAGTCCAAGTTAGTTGACTAGACTTTCCGGTTTCTGGGTCTACCCACCCAAAAGCAAACAGCAACTGACTATCTTTATGCAGAGGCAAGCAAAAGAAAGCTTGTTTTAAGTCCAGAACAGTATACCATTTCTGCTCAGGGTTCAGAGTGCTAAGCAGTTTGAACAGATTAGGTACTGTGGGGTGAATGTCCTGCACTCTGTTGTTGATCTCTCTTTGGTCTTTAACAGGTTGATAGTCCCCGGTTCCTGGCTTCTAATAACAGGGGAGTGTTCCAGGCCAATTGACAGGGCCTTAGGACCCCTAAGGCCAGATATTTCTGAATATAGGGCCTTATCCCATCTTTAGCTTTTTATGCTTAGAAGATATTATTTGACATTGATTGGGGAGGCTGAGGTTTTTAAGTCCACTGTTATTGGAGGTTGTTTCACGGCCAGGCCTAACACAGCAGTTTTTGCCCAGGCATCTGGGTAATCTGTTATCCATTTCTGCGGTAGCTTGCCTGTTTGATCAGTCTTGGGGGGTGTGAAGAGTGGATGTTTATCTTCTACTAATATAGTTACAGCCGTGACTATAGGAGTTTTTACTGAAGGATTTAGAAATTTCTTTTGGGGGCTTTCAGGGTTAAAAGTTATTTTGGCCCAGAGCTTGGTGAGCAGATCTCTGCCCATCAATGGGTGCGGGCATTCTGGGATTACTAGGAAGGAGTGATGGATTTTTCCTTTCCCCAGGTCCATGGTCCTCTTAGTAGTCTAAGCCCAATATTTACTGCCATTAGCCCTTTGAACTACACACCTTTTATTTGATAGACGGCCCAATGGGGCCCTAAGGGCTGAGTATACTGCTCCTGTATTCACTTCAAAGTTTACTGGGGTCCCCTACTCTTCAAAAGTTACCCTGAGCTAGGGGAAGGAATCTGAGCCCCAACTTTCTTAGTCATCCTCCAGAGTCAGAATGGCTGGCTGGCGTGTCTGTCTCTTTATAGGGCACTCTTTGGCCCAGTGTCCTTTTTTTTACGGTAGGCACATTGATCTGAGGCCAGGGGTGGCCTCTGGCACGGGCCCAGGTATCCCTTCCTGTCACCTTATGTCTTAATTTCTGGCCTCTTTCTTGTTGTGACCAGGATCTAAGTCAATGCCTTAGTCTTTCTTTTGCTTCTCTCATCCTCCCTTTGCTCCCTTTCTTTTTCCCTGTTTCTCTTTTATAGTATATTTTTTTGGCTTCTCTGACTAAATCTCTCTTTTAACTTTTTTTTTTTTTTAATATCCATGGCAGCTTCCCCAATTAAGGCCATCATGACAGATGCCTTTTGATCTGCTGCCTGAGGATCGAAAGGAGTATATCTCTTATATGCCTCCATAATTCTCTCTAGAAACATAGAGGTAGATTCATCAGGCCTTTTAATAATTTCTCTTACCATGGCCAAATTAGTTGGTCACCTAGCGGCCCCTTGGATACCCGCTATTAGAGCCTGGCAATAATTGGACATATGCTCCCTATCTTCAAAGGTGTTGGGGTCTCAGTTGGGTTGGTTTAAGGGGAAGCCGGCTTTGATTATGTTGGGAAGTTGTGTTGGTCGCCCATCAAGTCCGAGGATATTTTTTTCTAGCTTCCAGGAGGTTTTTCCTCTCATTCCTCTGTCGTGAAGAGAGTCCCTAGGAGTTGTTGGCAGTCATCCCGAGTAGGCAGGTGTGAAAACGTTGGCGAGTTCTCTGAGTTTTTTTAGCCGGGCCAGCTTCCTCTAGGGAAGGAGGGGCTGTGTGTGCCATTGGACAGTCATCTGGAGGGTGCTGGGCCATCCTGGCTTCCTCGAATGGTGGAGAGGCTGAGTAAGCAGCACGGGAATTACTTACAGGGTTTTGGGGGTTGGGGGACAAGGGCAGAGGATAAGGACGAGTAGAGTCTTGAGACTCAGGGAGAACAGAGGGTGGAGGTTGAGGAGCAGAGAGTTTGAGAGATAGAATCGTAGGGGAAGGAGTAGGAGTGGGTTCAGGGACAAGGAAAGGCTTCACCCATGGAGGAGGAGATTTGCAGAGGTCCTGACAAGTTAAGATATATGGCTATTGATCTGGATGGCTATGTGGCCCCGGCTGAAAGACAATATCTCAGACTTTTCAAATTAGTGCGAAGTAGAAACATCTTTCTAGGGGCCATCTGACTACAAAGGTGGGTTATTCTGAGACACAGAATCTGCCAGGTCTGGTGTTTTAATGAAAAAAAAGAATCTGAGCCCTTAAGCAGACTTTGGTCCAGTGATTAAGGGTCAGGGACAGAGGCATTGAAGTGCTCTGTCACATAATGAAATATACACAGACAGTGAAAGCAAAGACACACGACACAGACAAGACAAGACAATAAAGACAGACAATGGACGTCCAATACTGAGACCAGGACTGAGTAGCGGGCAAATCCTGATGGGCTGCCAATTCCAAATCTGAAAGAAAATATCACTGAGTCGAGGAGACTATGGTTCCTCGATTTCCCGAGTCCATCCCACAGGAACATGGCCTGTGGCTCTGTGACATGTGTGTCAGCCACCGTGGGAGAGAGCTCACGCTCTTTACCAATAGCCATTTTGTCAAACCCTAACCTGAATCCTGAAACCAGAAAGAGGGGCCTTATTTACCCCCAGAGCATCCCGTTGGGGGTCTTTCATCTGCAGCTGCCGGATCTCGCTGGGGCCACCAGAAGTAAAGGTCGGGTGAGCGTCGGTGGAAGAGACCACCAAGAGATTGTCTAATGCAACCTCAAAGGGTTTATTGGGAGTCCGGCATGCAAGGGCTCAGAGATCAGTTGAATAGAGCAGAGAGCCCTGAAAACAGCTTAAGAAGTGCTTATATATTTTCCTTGGAGAGGGCAGGGAGGGAAGTTTATTGATGGTTAAGGGCAAGTGGGCGGTTTGCGTGCAAATGGTTGATGGAGTACATTCTGCAGTTTGGCAGTTGGGGGCAGCACATTCTGGGAACAAGAAGAGCAAACAGTTCTCAAGATTTCAACAGTGTTTTATTAAGCATACAGAAAAACAGGACGTGACAAGTACCTATTTTATTAACCTTTCAATATAAGTATGAAAACAGAAATCTAGGTAAGATTTGAAGCCCAGAAGTTCATTTGGTCCTTGATTGGTATACTTAGCTTTGAATTACATTCCGTAGAGATGTCCTAGAATTATGGATATACAATGACACAGGACCTTGTACCTTCTCAGAGGTCAGTTCCAAAACACAGTCTCTAAGGGGAATCACACCAAAATTCAAGACAAGGTGGACCCAATTATCTCTACCAACCGCCACACAAATGACCACAATTAAAACCAAAACACTCCCAAATGGCACTCATCTTCTTCCAAATAGACACTCATCATAACTTCTGGCAGGAGGATTCCATGAGAGGCGCAGCACAAGACAGTGTCCCAAATAATCTCCCTTTCCCCTCATTTGCCAAAAGTCAGAGTGGCCTGGACACCCTTCCTGTGAACCAGGAGTGATCAAATATGCCTGCCATTAATACAGCTCTGTTCTTCAATTTGAGGCCTACTGTCTGTGGGGTTTAGAGTCTTTATTTGAATTGGATTCATAAGAAAACCCAAGAACCTATGGGCTAGCATCTGCAGGGCTTTGAAGAACTCAATTGACCCAATGGATCCCTTTTCTCACTTGATGGAGGTCAGGAACCTTACAGAGGAATGCGAGAGACTTCATCAACAATGACTGATTTTTTTGGCCATTTTGATTATGGATCCACACATGGGATCTTTCTTTAGACCCATCAGGTGCTGATAATCTAAGCCACAGGCTCACACAGGGCCAAGAGGCTGATTCAGACGCATCCCTTTACAACGCACTTAAGCAAAGAGCCGCAGGTGATGCCCATTCATTTCCATTTGAAAACTGTTTTCTTCAGGCTTCACAAAAGCGTGGCCTGAGGCAAAGAACTTCCTGACATTCAGGGCAACAGAACAATAGGTAATCAAAAGGCCCTTTGCAGGGTTTCTCTACTGAGACTTTCCGGGTCACACTGATATCTGACTTTTCTGAGATGCTTGCCATTCTCTTCAGCTATCCAGTACATGTCCATGTCACAGTGGTTGGAGGTGGTACATATCCTGGATGCAAATGCATGAACCTATTCTGGAGAGTGGCTAGATTTCATGAAGAAAACAGGAACTTAGGAAAATAGCAGGTGTTGCCCATCGATAAGGCAAGCCCTAGTGCATTCATAAATTGGGCAGGATGAATGCTGGGAAGCTTTCTACTTGACAGGAAACATCCATTGATGCATTCTCTTTTCTAATGTCTACAAGCACGGACACTGTGGGATACACAGACATAGAAACACTCGCCTTGTGAAACAACTTACTAGAAACAGTTCACTCCAAACCAAACAAACCGACTTTCCTGCCTATTCTCAGAACATGAGACAAAACCACAAACACACATCTACACCCACAAAGGCACCTCCTTCCCCAAGTAGGTCTCTCACTCTCCAGAGTATCCTCTGACTGCTGGGCCATACTATGTTCCCCCAATATGGCGTGTCCTGTCTCAGATCTGGTCTCCTTGTCCAACTTTGTGAAGTGTTCAGGAGACAGCTGTGAGCCACTACCTGCTTTTTCAGGAAAGGCCCCTCTTCAGAGAACTCCTGGCATTTGGCCATCCTCACATCAGTAGGTACCAAGAAAGACTGACTCTGTCCTTGCTAAATTGAAGCAAGTGAGACACTGGGACTGGGACTGAGACTGACTCTGTGTGCCTGGCTTCCTGGATCCCAAGTTCAGAGAGTTCCATTACCAAGGGATTGAGGTGAGATCACATCCTTCAGGAACTGAATTAGGTCTCTGCCTTGGCAACCACTTTATCCAAACAGTTGCTTTCAAGCGTACCATGAGAAGGAGACTTACCCTATTTTCTGTGGCACTTTCACAAATTAGAATGGTATATCAACCATAGGCACCAAGGAACCACTCTCCACGAAGGCCTGATTTGGTCCATCTTCTTTATATTTGGAAAAGAGCCTTTAGTCCAGGGAGCACTACAGTGAACCTCTGCACTAAAACTATTAGCAAGCACCTGATGGAGGAGGCCTCCATAGGTAAGTGGCTCCTTTATAACATCTGATATCCAGTTAAGGGAGATCTCTTCTGATGACAGAGATGTGGCACGGGGAGGCTCACATATACTTCTGTGCAGAACAGTAACGAGAATCTTTCTGTCCTCTGTTCTGTTCTGTAGGGAATTCCTCTGGAACTGTAGAGAGGTGCCGATGAGCACGCACGCGCTCCTACCCTGGAGCTTTAGCAAGATGTTGCACTGTTCCCCTGTTTCTGTGTTTAGCCACCGGGTTTCTGTTTATTTGTGTTCTGTGTTCTATTTTTTGTTTTTTTGTTTGTTTGTTTTTGTTCGTTTTGTTGTGTGATTTTGGTGGTAAAAACTTAAGTATATTGGACATGAAAATCAGAAATAAAGAGAGTAAGCCTGACACCCCTTTGGACTGTGTTTTAAGGAACTGCAATGAACTTTATCCCCCTTTGAGAAGCAGGATGATAGAAGCGCCTAACTGGCTGCCTGGAGCACACCCATTGCAGAGGGAAATGCCTGCTGGGGACCTAAGAACAGAGTATCTCCCAGGTTAACAAGTGAAACTCCTTTAAAACCCCTTGTCCCTCCAGATAAAGAGAGTCACAACTTTGGCAGAGTCCCCTGTGTTTCTCCTTTGTTAGCCAAGCAATAAACCTCCTTTTTTCTTTTTCTCAAAACCCAGTCCTCATTATTAAATTGGTATTAATTGGCTTCAAGGTCAGGAACCAAACTTTAAGTTACAAATCTTGTACCCCCCCTCCGCCCAGGAACTTTGTGAGACCTATCTACTGAAATGTTAGGAGATAGAGCATGCTTGGTGTGGAACTGAATCAGAGGAGCTAATCCTGTATGTAAAAGGAGAAACTGAGGGACTCCCAGCAGCTGCCAAAGCCCTGTTGATTCAGGGAATTACCTCCTTCCTTCCCTGCACTGTAAGGATTATGCCACCTCTGTCTTGTTAAAAAAAGAGAAAAAGAAAAAGGGGACACTAAATGCAGTAAAATCACCATGGAGACACTTTATTTTACATTTCAGGTTGCCCCTCTGTGAAAACATCTGGTCCCCTTGTGGGGACAGCTATGGTCCCACTGGTGTACGAGATTTTTCTCTTATCTGCTCTGGTTTAAAGGGTTCTCTCTGACAGCCATAGTCTGAACCTCCTTTCGGTCTGTATTGTGTCTTTGTTTCTGGCCCTTTAAGGCATGTGCAATAATGTGTTGATATTATAAATTGTTTTTTGGGAATGATCTTAGCTGAATGTGTGTCGAAATGATGATGTTTTATTTTAACAATCTTGTATCTGAATGGGTTTTTGAAGCATTGCACAATCTTGCAGTTAAAAGTCGGGTTTAGGTAATTGTTTAGTTTATGATTTCAGATAATTCATGCCAGAGAACTTAAATACTTAGGATGGATAACTGAAGAACTCGACTTCCAAGTTGGCAAGAAACTTCCCAATCATACAGTCTTTTTTTTTCACCAATTTTGAATTGGGTAGCCTGGGAAAATGTCACTGTGTGTACCAGTGCATTAATTTGGACATGGATAGTAAATCATAGTATGGTGTCTGTTGACCAAACAAGATGTAAAGATATAAAATTTTGTGAATTGTATCTTAAACTTGTATCATAATTTTCAACATCCGAACCTGAAAATTATGGTTAAAATGCCTTAGTCCTGAGATGTCTGTTCAGAATAGCAGTTTTTTTCCTGCTCCTTCCAGACCTCAGCCATGACTTATGTTGAAATGCAAATGAAAGAAGCCTGCAAGCTTTGTAGGAGACTGATTTGAGATCTAAGGGAAAAAAAGGTAAATTGTATGGTATTTTCTAATTCCTGGCAAGTCATTTTTTCTAGGACTCTTATTTTTTTTCTGAGATACTTTATGTTTTTTGACCTCATGATTTTGAGCATACAGACCTAGGTTAATGTTTTTCTGATCAGTTCTATCTTTGACCAACTGTGGACTTCTTGAAACATTGCAATAAAGATTTCACCTGCGAAATGCTACGAGGCCTTTACTATTATTATGTGTGCACAATTTTGTTATGTGTTGTATGTCTATATATACATATGTCCGTATATCATATATATGATACATAAATTAACATATATAAGGAGCGCTCATAAAAAAAAGCGCTCATAAAAACAAATTTTAAAAAGTGGATCCAAAGATCTTTAATTCACGTGATTTAAATGTTTCAATTTAAATTGGATAAAGAGATAAAAACAAATGTCTTTAAATTTAAGCTTACAAAGTTTTCTAGGTGTTCAAACATCTAACAAAATATTAACATCTACAAAATGTCTAATATGCCTTGGCTCTAGTACCTTTCCTTCAACATAAAAATGGTTTACACTGTTCAATACGTTTCTCTAACTTTTTGATAAATAAGTAAAGTAAATTTGATATGGGATTACTCATTCATGAGTACTTTAGTTAGATATCTGATTGATTTACTAAGATCTGTATTTTTTTTAGTAAACTCTGTATAAGATTGTAAAAATCAGTCATGTGTTAATGAGGCAAAAATTTCTTAAAACATAAGTTTACCCATAACATTGAGTTTATTAAGATTTATGTTTTCTAGAGCAAGCAACCATAAAAATTAAACAACTGATTAAATAAGAACTGTTATTTTAGAGCACTGTACTGCCATTTCTTTAAAAGCCAAACTTGATTAATGTAGAAACATAAATGTAATTGTTATGCTATTAATGTTTTCATATCTTACAGGTATGCAAGTCTGTAAGGTAGAAACCTTAAAAGAGCATTATATCAAGCTGGTGCTCTGAAGTTGTGTGGTAAAAAATATATTGTGGATTTAGTTACCTGTTATCAATAAGATATGTAAATTTTTATGTTACTTTTTTACATTGGGGAACAATTTAAATGTATTTTTAAGTTAATTAGAGCCTAATCTTTGTAAAGGTTAAAAACTTTCAGCATTTCTTTAATTCATGTTTTAAATGTGATATCATATGGTGTTAGCTAATGTTCATGTGACCTCAAACAATTTATGTAAACTTTGTCAAAAGATATTTAAAAATAAAGATCAGCTTTAGAATTAAAATACTTAAGATTTATAAAGAGCCCTGCCTTACCTGAGATAAGGCTGTGTGTCCCATCTTACTACATGTGAGAATGACTATGAAACATGTAGGTCAGATAATATTTCTTTAAAGTTATGTTAAAAAGTTTTTTTTTTATTGTCAATATTCCTAGGATCTCAAACAGGGGATATAATGTATAACTCAGCCAAAAAATTCAGGGAAGATATTACACGAACTAAGTATTTTTACTTTTGTTAATTTTAGTTTGAAATTTTCTTATAAGTGATCTAAAGATTCCCTGTTAGTGTTTTACAAATGCGTTGCTTTAAGAACACAACATGGGTTTATTCAAGATAATAAGTCATCAATTACAATACAGACAGAATAATACAGATCCCAATTAATAAAAAGGTAATTATAAAGTTATAGACATTAAAGCCCAGTACTCTTAATATAAGGCTGTTAAAATTTATTTGCTGGATGTTTAAGATTAGGATTTAAAATTAATGTTAAATGAAAAGGGCCAAGAAAACCAATATTTGGCTCTTGCCCTCTGAGTCAGTCTGAATCCAGGGAACAGGGGACTTCTCTAAAGAGCTTTGCAACTCTGAGCCACATAACCTCCTGATCAGGGAGATTAATGAGACCACTGGAGAACAGAAAGCCAATCAGTGCATTTGTTACAAAGAGGAGAGTCATCAGAGAAAGGAGACATCCCTGATGCTTCTGAGGGAAGCCAAATGGTGAAGCAAGACCTGGACCCACCTAGCGCAAATGGCACTAGCAGAACTGAGAATCTCCTCTCAAGTTTCCCCAGAATTGATTCCCACAAAAGCTCAGCTGACTGTTAACAATAGATAGAAACAAAAGTCAGTTTGACTGCTTCATCTTAAACACTTAGCAAAGACAGTTAAGACCAAAATACAGCCACTCCTGGGCATATTAAATAATAATAATAATAATAATAATAATAATAATAATAATAATAAAATTTTAAGGTATGCACTTTATCTTATCCTCCCAAAACAAGTAAGACTGGAGGCTACAAAGAAGGATTCTCACACAGGAATGCCTAATACTTATAAAAAGAGACTATCAAGAAGAGCTGCCACAGGCAGAAGTTTTCAGTTTAAGACCTACAGATATTCCTAACCTACAAAGGTAGGCTTGGTGTTTGCTAGTACGATTATCCAGGCCTGAGTAACAGAATTAAAGGTTTCTCTATTAGACGCAGAGGTCATACTAGTAAAAGGATTTTACAAGATCAGATGACATTAAATTATTAAATTGTGTCTTATTGGGAGGGCCAACTGTAACACTTAAAGTTAAATATTAAGTTGACAGTCCTGATAACTGGGGATATTAAAGACTGGTGAGGGAATTTCTATACAGTGACATGTTGTAGCTGCTGCAACATTTATCCAGTACTCATGGTTTTTGTTTCACTCATAGAAGAACCCATTCACAGATGACTTTACAACCTGTTCTTCCCCAACCTGACTTCAAACCGAACTGACTTCTAAAAGGCAACTCATGTCTCTCAACTGACTTCTAATAGGCAACTCATGTCCCTCACGCCGAGCCCACTCACGTCACCCTGTCTCAGGACAGAAGAAGAAAAAATTAGTGATGCCACTCTTCTTACAACAATGGAGAGAAAGATAAATAGACTATCAATATAAGTAATTAAGAAGGGTAAAATCAGCGAGATCGGTTTTGGGTGAGTTCTAAAAATTTGGAGACTCTTACCTGAGGGATTAAAATTTCCTCAGTGCTCTTCCCATAATCTATCAAAGATTTGAAAGGGACACAGAGAAAAGGGGGAAATTGTAGACCCAACCTCATCTTTTATTAAAATTGGGAGCCATCATGCCACAAAGCCATGAAAAGATAATTTTGGCTTTACCATTAATTACTTCAAATTCTGAACCTGCGTGGAATGCCTGCCCGCGCCTTGAACTCACACATGCCTGGCTCTCTGACCAGATAGCAGCCCTCTCAGAAACTTTAGTGACACATCATAAATATTTGCCTTCTCTGGCAAGACAACAACCCTCTGTGAGACTCTAATGGTCCTCATGAATTCTCATGTAGGGACAGCAAAAAAATTGTAAACTACCTTTAGTGTGATGTTTATCAGAGTTCTGTTATCTGTAACCCCCCTTTTGGGTAACTTTCTGGGCTATAAAGCTGGGCTGTAGGAAAGCTGGGGTTGCTGTCTTGTTCCCTTCGTTTTGGGAGGGAGAGGCAGCATGGCCGGTGGAAATAATAAGCTTAATTTTATTTGATTTTAATTTGAGTCAGTGGTCTTTTCTAGCGTCCTGGTCTAACAGGTAAACACTCCAAAAACATGGAGCTCTGCCGGCCTAAAGACTTCTTGAGAAACTTCCTCTGAGTTTGGGCACTTGAAATATATGTTGTTGCAAGGAGATTTAGCTTCCTTTCTAGTGACACCATAAAAGCTGGGTCTGCATCTACGTGACCTGGAGGACATGGTTTCTTGTATTCTAATGAACATGAGGCAGCAGTGCTGAATATTCTATTTGTAGGTAAACTGTGGCCACTTGGTGCTAACTGTCTCCCCGTGTGAACTGTGAAGCCATTTGGTCATCCTCCACTTTTCGTGGTGTTTCTTGCTGCTGCACTGGGAGTTTGGTATTTGCTTCATGAAATACAATGAGTTCAACTGGGACCCAGTATTAGAGGGAGTTCTGTCACTTGTGGTGGGTCAGGGTCTGCAGGAGAATGCAACAACCAGGCTTCTATCTCACAAAGCTTGCCCCTTTGTCCATAGAAATCTGACTCTGAACTTTGCCCGGAAACCTCTCCATATAACAAGAAGGGTCTGCTGGCTGCACCATATCAGTCACAAGCCATTTTGAAGGCAATGGAAAATCCTCATGGCCACACCACAGCTGTATTATCACACACCTGCCCACCACTGCAAAAGGCCCACTACTCAGCAGGGTCCAACTTACTGGCATCTTTGTTCTACACCATTTTCATGAAATACCGTCAATCATGGCATTCTCTTGTACACTAATGACCAGGAAAAAGACATCCAAAGGTTCTCCAGTGCCACCTGGTTAAGGGAATTTAAAAAATTTTATTGTATTTATCTAGCCATTTTTCATGGATGAAGTTGGAGGCACTGTGGGTTTCAGTTCAGTAGTGAGACACTACCTGCTTTCTCAGGAAAGACCCCTCTTCAGAGCTCTCCTGGAATTTGGCCATCCTCACATCAGTAGTTACCAAGAAAGACCGATTCTGTCCTTGGTAAATCCAAACATGTGTGGCCACTGGGACTGTGACTGGGAATGCCTCTGGGTGCCTGGCATCCTGGATCCCAAGTTCAGAGAGTTCCATCACCAAGAAAATGATATAGGTCACTTCCTTCAGGAACTGAATGAGGTCACTGCCTTGGCAACCTCTTTGTCCTAACAGTTGCTTCCAAGTGTCCCAATAGATGGAGGCTGCCCCTACTTCCTGTGACACTTTCACAAGTAAGAATGGTATATCAAACATAGGCACCCGTGAACAGCTCTCCACACAGGCCTGGTTTGGTCCATCTTCTCTACATTAAGAAGAGATAGACTGCTTCAGACACACCCCTTCATCCTGACCTGTTTTTTTTTTTTTTGTCATGAAAGATGACTTTTGCTCTCTCAGGTCCTTCATAGCTTTCTATATCTCCCCCAGGGTTCACTTCTGCATGGAGCTTTGAGGTTCTCAGCAGGTGGAAGATCTCTTACATTTCTATATAAGACCAACTCTGTCCTTGCTTTTCTGTAAAGTTAGATTGAGGAAACAAAGTATGGTTAGGGTTAATAACATGTTTGATTTGGGTTAGGAATCATTCTGCTGCATGAATAATGGTATTGGGAACCTGCAATATTTATAAGTATATATAGAGGTGAAATATATGTATGAAAACACAAATCTAGGTAAGATTTGAAGCCCAAAAGGGCATTGGATCCTTGATTGGGATACTTCACTCGGAATTATGTTGTGCACATGTGTCTCAGATAAATCTATACATAATGGCATAGGACCTTGTAAATTGGATAATTGAATGTCGAAGAGAACATCCAGTCAAAAAAGGATACTTGGTAGGATTAGGAAGATAGTTGGTAGGATTAGAAAAAAAGAGTGAGTATAGGATTTGGACAAAAAGTTCTTTAGCAATAGGGTTTCAGGTAGACAGAAAATGTAAATGTCAGCACATGTGAAGAGTCAGTCACAATGATGAACTGGGGAAAATATGTAGGAAAGCAGATATCATTAGAGACATTAGGAAATCAGGCAAATGATGAAGTGATTGATAGGATTAGACATTTTCAACAGGCTTGAGGTTGAATACATAATCTTTGGAAGAAACAAATATGTAGTCACCGATAGGATTGACATTTGAGAGCATTAGGCAACCTGGACATGGGTGATTTTCATAATCCATACTCACATTCCATTTAGGCTTTGGTACAATTGTAAGTGTGACTTTGCATTTTGTTGACAGAATATATATGTAGATCAGGTGACATGAGTCTTTCTTGCACCATTTCTGGGAGCAATATTTAGAAGAGATATAAATTAGTATTGGGGGCACAAATAGGTGTACCATGTGTGAATATATAATATAACTGATTCCAACTTTAGAAATTGGAATAAATTGATATCTGAAAATACACAGGAAATGTTATATTGACATACATACATTCATTCCAACCAGTTATACATCTAATGGTAATATTAGGGTTGTGGTTTATCATAAAGTGTGTGTGAGTTTTGCTTCAAAATTGATTATGGAAATCGAAAATAATGTGCTTGGAAAGAAGTCTCAATAAATAACCAGTCAAAAGCAAGGAGGAATACATGTGTACTGAAGCAGGAAGTGATTGAATGTGTTTCAAATGTCTTTAAATTTGTGAACTTGTGGATGAAATGTATATACTATGATGTACAAAAACTGAAGAAATAATAATGTACCAGTGTTAAATAAAAATGAACGTCAAAATACACATCATGCCCCTTTGGAATCTACTTGCATTGATGTTAAATTGGGTCAGTTACAGTAGAAATATAAGGATTTGTTTGCACCATTCAGTGAAGTGAGTTTTCAGTACTAGAAAACAAATATGTATTTCAGGTGGATGAATATTTCTGAAAATAATCGTATGAAAATTTGATTATAAAACCACATACATGAGCATGAGTGAATTATTTAGGGAGTGTATAATAGGACACATATATTTTATATTTGGAAAAATCTAGAGAATATATATATATATATATATATATATATATATATATATATATATATATATATCACAGAGAAACATTAGAAAGTAGCAATATATATGCCAATCAAAATTCATCGTGAAATATATATCATCCACCGATCCAAAAATATTAATTTTACTGAACATGGATTTATGTATAATGTTGTTCAACTAAAAATCTCACTCATAGTTTGAATTTTCAGTTCCAAAAGCGTTTAGGAGGGGTGATATCTTCTCATACTTTGTTTCTGCTAAGTTAGCCACCTCACAAAAATGTAAGTGTGATACCAGGTAGGATTTTTTATGTGCATATAAAAATACATGTGCTGAATTGGCTACAGAAAAAAGGAGACAGAAATTCACATATGTGTTAACTTTAAAAACACATGGAGTACTATTTCAACATACAATTGACAAGATTTATAACTCCTACACTATATCATGCAAAAGGCAAGACCAACTATACACCATGCCTCCTCTGAACTGCTTGTATTAATATTATGTTTGGGTTATTTGTCTCCATCATATTAGGATTAGTAGTCAGAGTCTATTAGGGTATGGGTTACTGACAGGGATTCAGTATTTCAAATGGAAAATTGGAAAATGAATCCAATGTGTATGTAAATATGTGCTACACAAAAATCTTCCCACTCTCATCCAGAACAATACCTTGACAACACCTTCACCCCATGTAAGACACAATTAGAGGAGAAGAGTTAGAAAATCCATGAATACATATCTGGAATGGAATGCGATCTGGAGTTCACAACCTTGGAAGTGTTAGAGGAGTTTCCAAAAGTAAGGGACAGGGTAAACACTTCAAAAACATGGATGTCTGTTGTCCTAGAGACTTCTTGAGATACTGCCTGTGAGGTTGGGCACTTGAAATATATGTTGTTGTCAAGTGCTTTAGCTTCCTTTCTAGTGAAACCATAAACCTGGGTCTGCATCTATGTGACCTGGAGGACATGGTTTCTTATTTTCCAATGAACATGAGACACCAGTGCTGAATTCTCCCTTTGAAGGTAAACTGTGGCCCCTTGGGGCTAAATGTCTCTAGTGTGGACTATGAAGCCATATGGTCATCCTCTATTTTCGTGGTGTTTCTTGGTGCTGCACTGGAAGTTTGGTATTTGCTTCATGAAATACAAGGAGTTCAACGGGGACACAGTGCGTGAGGGATTTCTGTCACATGTGGTGGGTCAGGGTCTGTAGGAGAATACAAGAACCAGGCTTCTATTCCACATAGCTTGCCCTCTTGAACATAGCAACCTGATTCTGAACAATGTCCTGAATCCTCTCCATGTAACAAGATGCCTTTACATATAAGGGTCTGCTGGCTTCACCATGTCAGTCACAAGCCATTTGGAAGCCAATGGCAGATCCACATGGTCCCACCACTGATGTTTTATCACACACATGCCCACAATTGCTCTTGGCACACTAATCAGCAGGATCCAACTTTCTGGCATCTCTGTTAAACACCATTTTCATAAAAACCAGTCAATCAAGGCACTGTCTGGTATACTCATTGTTGGGAAAAGTATAAACGGCAGCCATACCCCAGAAAAAAAAACCCAACATGGCGCCTAAGCACTTCTTCTTCCTACATTCTCCTTTTCTGCAGTGGTGCGAAATGTTCCCGCCCGTGTGAACTCTTCTGCTGGCGCCAATTTCAAATCTTGCTGGCCGGGAATCTTAGCCCCAATAAGAACTAATTCCTGGGCTCCGGAGCTGATATCTGAAAGAACTTGCCAATAAATGGATTGCCTGCCATTTATCTAAGCCCTCCCATCTCCTCCTTAGTTCTATATAAGCACACAGCTTTTTGCAATAAAATTGGAATTCTCCCGGTGAAGTGCCTTTGCGTGGGGAGTTCTTTCATTCTGGTGCCCCGTGTGAGGATATGGGTGAGCTCTTTCCAACAAGAGCCCCGTCCACTGCTCCACCGTGGCACTCTGCCCTGGTCTGCTCTTTTCAGACGCAGGCTTCCTGCACTCACCACTGATTTGTTGTATGTAAGCCTCCCCTGACCCCGGCTCGCCAACTCCCTTCGGGCTACCGCTGGCTTTGTGACCATGATCGTCTGTCACACTCTAGACACCTGGTAGGGGGGAGGGAATTCCTCCCACTAAGACCTTTACTGGTTGCAGTGGACCCTCTGGTGATCCGTTTCCCTTTGGGGTGTGAGGCTTCTGAGTTTACATGAGAGGCTCTGTGGTTTTTCCTCCTCTGCTGCTGCTGCTGCTGCCGGCTAGAGTTGCTGTTTCCTGCGGGCCTGCTGTGTCTGGCTGAAGCTGCCTCTCTGCTCGGGGAAAACTGAACTCCCATCCTGGAACTGCATTCTGCTGGAGCCGGAGTTCTGTTTTCATTACTTACTTCTTCTGCTGCGTTCGAAAACTTTCCTGATGTCAGGTTGCCCGTGGCTCCGAACCCATTGGGTCTCACAGATCGCACTTCACTGGTGACGATCAGGTAGTGCCCTCTGTATTTCCTCATGACGGCTGGTCATTTTGGGGATGCCCACCTGACCCCCATTCGCCCTGAGCACTTCCCGGAGTCCGTTCCAGGCCGGGTTTTCTTTTTGTCTCTCTTGCTTACACTTATTCTCTCTCTCTCTCTCTCTCTCTCTCTCTCTCTCTCTCTCTCTCTCCTCTCTCTCTCTCTCTCTCTCTCTCTCTTCCATCTCTCCCTGTGACTGTGGGCACCTCTTTATCTGTACCTGAAACCTCACCTCTCAAAAGTTTAATAAAAAATCTGGCCACACTCTCCCTCACACCAGACATCAAGCCCAAACTTCTAATCAAATTCTGTACCCAAGATTGGCCTACATATCCACTGGATAATGGCAATCATTGGCCTCCAGAAGGCTCCTTAGATCCAAACCTCCTCTTGGACCTTTTTAATTACTGCCAGCATCTGAAAAAGTGGAGTGAGATTCCCTGTATTGAATGTTTTAGCCTTCTCGCACAGCACCCTGTCTCTGCTCCTCCTGCCCTCCCTCTCAGGTCCTTCTTGCTTGCAAACCCCTCTCTTCCCCTAGTTCTACTCCTGACTTCGCAGATTCTTCCTCATTCGACCCAGCAGATCAACCCCCACCTTATCCCCCAGCCCCAACTGACCCTTCTCTCCCGCAAAATTCTCCTCTTCCTCTGCCTGATTCCACGGATCCTCAACCTTCCATTTCATCCCCCTCCCTTCCCCACTCTTCTGCCTGCTCCACCTCCTCCTCTTCCACAGAGACATTCCATTCCCCTCCCTTTCCTTCCTGTCCACCGCCTGCCTCTTTCAGTCCTCCTGTTACCAGGTCTAAGGGACTCCTTCCCACCCCCAAGACAATCGCACCCCTTCGTGAGGTAGCTGGTCCCAAGGGTGTCATCAGAGTCCACGTGCCCTTCTCCATGTCAGACATTACTCAGCTAGAGAGGAAGTTAGGCTCTTTCACCACTGACCCCACCACTTACATTCGGGAGTTTCAATGGGTACTGCAAGCATATAGCCTCACTCATCATGACATCTACATGCTCTTGGCCAATAAACTTCTCCCCAAGGAAAGGCAATGGTTCTGGGAGCTAGCCCAAGCCCATGCTGATGAAAATCATAGGACCAATCATAACCACCCACAGGCCCTCATGCTGTCCCAGAGCAGGATCCCCTATGGGCTTACAGTCTAGTGACCTTTTTACATCCTGCCTCTTGGCGGGACTGAAAAAGGCCACCCGCAAGGCTGTTAACTTTCAAAAGATGCAGGAGGTCATTCAAAGGAAGGAGGAAACACCTTCAGAATTCCTGGATAGACTAACCAAGTCCCTTCAGCAGTACACAAACCTCGACCCAGAAACCCCTGATGGCCGTCATGTCTTAATAACATATATTCTGGCCCAAAGCTACCCTTACATTAAAGCCAAGCTTAAAAAGTTTGAACAGGGCCCTGCTACTCCTCAGACCAAAATCCTTGCTGTCACTTTCAAGGTTTTTCATGGTAGAGAGGATGAAAGTGAATTCCGTAGGCAGAGGGCTGAAAATGCCAAATTCCAAATGTTGGCCCAGCTCATTCAGAGAAGGCCATCACCATGCCGTCCCAATATGACCCCCCCTGGAGCTTGCTTCAAATGAGGTAAGGAGGGACATTGGACCAGGAATTGTTCTTCGCCGAGGACACCCTACAACCCCTGCGCAAAATGCCATCAAAGTGGACACTGGGGGGCAGACTGCCCAACAACCCAGAAGGGAGGTTGGTCTGCTGCCCAGCAACCCCAGCCTCACCTGGGCTTGGCAGAGGAGGATTGACGGAGTCCTGGGCCTTCCCTCCAGACTATTACCATCAAGAATCAAGAGCCTAGGGTCACCTTCCTGGTGGATGGACGCTTCATTAACTTCCTCTTGGATACTGGTGCCGCTTTTTTGATTTTGAGGGAGTATTAGGGTCCTACCACACCCTCAAAAACTCCTATTGTCAGGGTAGGAGGTAAAAAGATTTTTCCTCAAACCCCCCCCCAATCATGTTATATGCAGCGATCCCTTTTGTCCTTCACTCACTCCTTTCTTGTTATGAGCCATTGCCCCATTCCCTTTCTGGGAAGGGACATACTCTCACTATTAAAAGTCACCATTCACTTATCACCCCACACCTCTCCTACCTCTCATTTCCTCATGATATTCCTAGGGGCAGATACACCTCCTTCATGCACTCTCCCACGACTATCTAAACCATTTAACCCTGAGGTTTGGGACACAATTACACCCTTTATGGCTAAATGCAGTCCTATTCATATTGTCTTACGGGACCCTTCAAGATATGTTAGTCAACCACAATATCCACTCACAACCACATCCCTCCTTGGATTAGAACCCATCATCCAGGATTTATTATGAAAGGGGTATCTTAGGCCTACACACTCTCCTTTCAACACACCCATTCTGTCAGTTAAGAAACCTAACGTGTCCTACAGGCTGATTCAAGAACTTCGCCTTGTCAACTCCTCTGTGGACCCCATCCACCCGCTAGTGCCCAACCCTTACACCCTCCTCTCTCAGATCCATGCCACTACTACTCACTTCTCAGTCCTAGATTTAAAAGATGCATTCTTTTCTATTCCCTTGTTCTCAGAATCTCAGGATATCTTTGCTTTTTCATGGACTGACTCTCACACCCGCCATTCTCATCAGCTTACCTGGACTGTCCTCCCACAGGGATTCAGGGATAGCCCCCATCTCTTTGGCCAATTTCTTGCCCAGGACCTCACATCCTTTCACCTGACCTGTCCTGACTCTACTCTACTTCAATATGTCTATGACCTTCTTCTATGTAGTCTTTCTGGGAACACTCTCAATCCCACACCGCTCAGCTTCATAAATTCCTAGAAGACAAGGGATATAGGGAGTCTCCCCACAAGGCCCAGGTTTCCCAGTCTTCGGTCACCTATCTTGGTTTTTGCCTTACACCCGGGAAAAATGAAATAACACTGGATAGGAGGCAACTCCTCTGTGATCTTTCAGTGCCCTATACGAAAGCCAAAATACTATCATTCCTAGGATTAGCAGGTTATTTTAGGGCCTGGATCCCAAATTATTCTCTTCTCTCCAAACCCCTGTATGACCTAGCAAAGGGACCCCCTAGTGAATCTCTTGCCTCCTTTCCCATCTACCACTTCCGCAGGCTTCAGCACCTCCTCTTAAAGGCACCTGCCCTTCACCTTCCAGATCTTTCAAGAACATTTCATCTATATGTCCATGAAAAAGGGGGGCAAGCACTTGGGGTCTTAGGTCAAAACTATGGGCGTACATTTGCACCTGTGTCATATTTGTCCAAGCAACTAGACCCTACCATCCGTGGGTGGGCCCCTTGCTGAAGAGCTCTGGCTACTGGACAAATTTTACACAAAGAAGCCTCTAAGCTGACTTTTGGGGCCCCTTGAACTATCCACTCCCCACATCACTTGAAGGATCTTTTAGCTTAAAAGGGCCTTCAAACTCTCCCTACATCCAGATTTCTGTCGCCCCTCACTTCCTTTCTGGAAAACCCTAATATTATTTTCCTCCCCTGCTCTGCACTGAACCCTGCCTCACTGCTCCCAATGACTCCCATGTCTCACATACCAACTCATAATTGCTTGGAAACCTTAGATGATTTCCTCCCCTGTCATTCTTCCATTTCTGAGAGACCACTCAGCAAGCCTGACCTTATCTGGTTTACTGACAGCAGTTCCTTTAAAGAGAACGGAACTCATTACTCTGGATACGCTGTATTTTCAGCCACTGAGATTATAGAGGCCAAAGTTTTGCCTTCAGGAACTACAGACAAGTAGGCTGAACTTATAGCATCCACTCGTGCCTGCCTTCTAGCACAAGGCAAATCCCTCACCCTCTAAACTGATTCAAAATATGTCTTCCATATCTTATTATCCCATGCAGATATTTGAAAGTAGCGAGGCCTACTTACCACCAAAGGTAATGTGATCACTAATTCAGCTTTTATAACCAATCTAATAGAGGCCACTTACCCACCCAGTTGGGAGTTGTCCATTGTAGGTCCCATCAGAAGGACGGCTTTCTTATCACTGAGGGCAATGCCAAAGCTGACCAGGCGGCACGAATGGCTGCTACCACTTTCAATTATGGCCTCCATGGGGGACATATAATGGCCACTTTAGACAGCTCATCTGAAGCCCCTACGTCTTTCAGTAAGAACAAGCATCTTTTCAAGTTCCTTCATACTCTATTCCTTTCCAATTCTCAGTCTTTGACCCTCTTTTTACAGAGTTTCTTTTCCCTCACCCCCTCTGACAAGCCATGCTACAGAATATAGCCTCTAATTGTCAGATCTGTCAGCGGACCAACCCTCATACTCCTTTAAGGCCCAAACCTTTCCCTTTCCACCAAGCCCGGGGACACATTCCCGCTGCTGACTGGCAGGTAGACTTCACCAACATGCCCACAGTATGGCGCACTAAATACCTCCTTGTCTTTGTGGACACTTTCTCTGGTTGGGTTGAGGCATTTCCCACTTCCAATAAAAAGGCTTCCACTGTAGCTTCAATCTTACTGACAGACATCATCCCCAGGTTTGGTATGCCCACTTCCCTACAATATGACAATGGCCCTGAGTTTACTTCTAGGATCACACAAAAGGTCTCTCAAGCCCTCTCCTTCAAGTGGCATTTCAACTGTCCATATTTCCCCCAGGCTTCAGGGAAAGTGGAAAGGGTAAATCGTACTCTAAAGGAAGTCCTTACCAAATTGACAATGGAATTAAACATAGACTGGTTCAAACTCCTTCCCTTGGCTTTGCTTCGAATCAGAGCTCTCCCTAAGAAACCATTTTTACTGTCTCCTTCTGAGATAATGTATGGAAGACCTCTTATAACACCTGGGTTGGTCATTTCACAAGGACCTCTCACCCGAGATTTGTCTTTGCCTCTCTTGCTCCATCTCCGCTCGGAACTCTGGAAATATCAGGACTGGCTTCTTCCGGACCCAGTCTCCTCTCCAAACACTCCTCCCTTAACACCTGTTAGTCTAGTCTATTATAATACCCCAGAGGAGAAAGGGACTCTTGCCGCAAAATGGGAAGGCCCCTATCCTGTCATTCTCTTTACCCTTACCGCCGCCAAACTCTCCTTACCAGACAACTGTCTCACTCCCTGGATTCACATGTCTAGGTTGAAGCCACATCACCAGAAGGCCCCACCTGCTGAAGACAGGGCCACCCCAGAGGAACTCCAAGAATCACCTACTGAACCTCCCCTTTACTCCTGCTCTCCACACCCATCTCACCCATTTTAGTTGTGGCTCACACGGTTTTTCTTGCAGCCCAATTCCTCTTAAAGAAGGCACAATGAGCTCTCCCAACACCCTAGTCTTCTCTAACTGCTTGTTTTTTGTGCTCTGCTTATTTTCTGTGCTCTGTCAGGACTGGTCTTTACCCTCCTCACCTACCATGCATTTATTCACTTTTCGGGAACGATACTCAGAACATGGCATGCAGAAGGTCTGCGCAGTGGATGCAACTACTTGCTTCATCCACAACTGCACCTCTATTTCCCTAAAATTGTCACCTTCAAGGACCTTCGTCCCTGGTAGCTGGAACTGGCCTTTCATTTGCTTCCTTTTTGATCAAACAAAAGACTATTGTCATTGGTGGCCTGAGATTTATAATGGGTGCCCCTATTGGTCATGCATGTTCCATGATGAACGTGGTAGCTATTCTTACCACTCATTTGGTTACCCTGAAGGGTGGACTTCTAGTTACATAAAGTGGCATAAAGGCTCTTCATCCAGTAACAATGGATGGTATACTTTATATAAACCTGACCCCAAGGCCAAACGATGGGGCTATGTTGAGTTTGCTGTCTATGCTCGGACAACCTCAGTCAGACCCACAGGGTGGATGACTATTGGCCGCACCCTGATTACACAACCTAAGGCAACCATTCAGGTAGTCGAACACATTAAGGACTCAGAATCAAAACTTCGAGATCATATCCATAGCTCATCCAAAGAGGATTCAGAGCCTTCAACCCTCTCAGGTCCCCCTCCCACATGGCTCAATTTGCTACACCAAACTTTTTGATTATTAAACTCCACCCCTCTTTGTGTGCCTACTTCTCAGTGCTTTCTCTGTGCTTCACTTAGTCGTCCACTTCTAGAAGCAGTCCCATTAGCGGCAGGAAATATTCCAGCAAAACCCTACAATTTCTCTAAAAAGGACAACCCCTACATGTGACACGTATCCCACTGTGGGAAAGTTATTCCACCAATACTTTATTTCCTTTCATCTGTTTAAACCTGCCAATAATGAATCCTTTACCCATTTGTTCCGTGAGCTACAGCACCCCATAGAGCCCTGTGTTTATGCAACCTGGACATTTCCTCTGGTGTAATGGGTCTTTAAGTACCTCAACCATCAATGTCTCTGGTGCCTGTTTCTTGGTTACTGTAGTTCCTCAGCTATCTTTGTATACTCCCACCGAATTCTGACAGTTGGCCCTACCTTCCCGCACCCGTAGGGTAGTCTTTCTGCCGGGTCTGGTAGGCCTCATTTTAACAACCTCAGTGACGGGTCTCAGACTCTCTGGTGGAGCTATAGGTCATGCTCTATGGGATCCAATGACCTTCAACAAAAACTGCAGGAAACACTCAATACCATGGCTGAGTCTCTGGGTTCCTTGCAGCGGCAGGTTACTTCATTGGCACAAGTGGCTTTACAGAACCAAAGGGCAATTGATCTTCTCACTGCAGAAAAAGTGAGAGAATTTTGCTATTATGTTAATGAATCTGGGCTAATAAAAAAAAATGTTGTTAAATTGCAGGAATTATCGACCCAATTGCTCAAACCTACCTCCTCCAATCCCATAACGGGGTTCTTCCAATCCTATCTTGCCATGTACTTACTACATATCTTGGGGCCAATTATTTGGATGCTCCTTTTTTGTGCTCTCTTGCCCTGCATAATGAAGTGCCTTCAAACCCAACTGCATAAAATTCCTAATCAAACTTTCAACCAGCTTTTGCTTAGTCACTACCAGCCTCTGATGACCGATGAATCCCCAACATCTCCAAAAGAACAGTTCACTCAGTGATGAAGCTCACTACCAGGCACGATGGAATGCAACGGGTATTAGACAGCGGGAGACAACGAGCTCGGAGAACCTCTTAATCTGCCATCCTGGATTCATAGTCTTTACCACCTTCTAAGCTTTCTCATGGCCCTTGGCCTCTTCTATGTCAGTCCCCCAACATGGAACTTCTGCCAAAAATTGATATTTGCTTTAATTTTTATCTTCATTCTGTTTTTATTCGCTCTGATCTTCTTCAGGTGCTGGCGACACCATGTCCAGGCAACGCTTCCAGTATTTCCTTGAGTCTCTGTTACAGGACCAGTGGCTGATACCAACAATCTCTTCCATCCAGGACTGGTTCCATGCCATCGACATCTTTGGCTTCAGGGAACATTCATTGACTTCACCCCTATGAAAATAGCTGTCTATAGCCACTGGGTTTTATTTCTGGCTGCCATGATATCCCCATACCTGCCCCCTGAGCATTCCTCCACTTCTCTTTCTAGGCCCCACACCACCCCCACACAGCAGGAAGCAGTCAGATCTGACAAACGACGCCCCACTTCCTAAGAAAACAAAAAGGGTGGAATGTTGGGAAAAGAATAAATGGCAGCCATACCCCAGAGAAAAACCCCAACATGGCGCCTAAGGACTTCTTCTTCCTACCTTCTTCATTTCTGCAGTGGTGCAAAAAGTTCCCACCCTTGTGAACTCTCCCACCAGCGCCAATTTCAAATCTCACTTGTGGGGAACCTTAGCCCCAATGAGAACTAATTCCTGGGCTCTGGAGCTGATATTTGAAAGAACTTTTCAATAAACGGGTTGCTGCCATTTATCTAAGCCATACCATCTCCCCCTTAGTTCTATATAAGCACACAGCTTTTAGCAATAAAATTGGAATTCTCCCGGTGAAGTGTCATTGCGTGGGGAATTATTTCACTCATGTTCAGCAACAGGATATCCAAAGGTTCTCCAGTGCCACCTGGTAATGGGAATTTCAGAAATTTGATAGTATTTATTTAGCCATTTTTGAAGGATGAAGTTGGAGTCACTGTGCGTTTCAATTAATGCAGGAACCATTATGTGGTGAGGAAGCTCATTTAAATGAAATCTCTGGAGAAATCTCACAGGCAAGGCTTCCCAAAAAGTGGCCAAAAGGTCACATGAAGCCAGGATCATTGAGGTCTACAATATGAGTTCCATTTGTGTTTAGACTCTCAATTATGGCTGCCAAGTCTTTCAAAATAAAATCATGTGATATCCTGGCTGAGATTCTCACTGCACTGTGGAAAGACACCCTGGCCCTCGATCTCAGTTTTCAAGGGCGCATCTCATGCGTGGCCTCCTAAAATCCCAACACATTTCATGGCAATACTTCTTTGAGGTAAATTCCAGAACTCAGTCTCTAAGAGGAATCATGCCAGAATTCAAGCCCAGGTGGATCCAGTTATCTCTTCCAACCGCCAAACAAATGACCACAATTAAAACCAAACACTCCCACATGGCCCTCATCTTCTTCCATATAGACACTTATCATAACCTCTGGCTGGAGTTTTTCATGAGGGGTGCAGCCCAAGACAGTGTCAAAAATAAGCTCCCTTGCCCCTCATTTGCCTAAAGTCAAGGTGGCCTGGACACCCATCCGGTGAACCAGGAGTGATCAGATAGGCCAGCTGTTAATACTGCTCTGCATCTCCAATTTGAGGCCTACTGACTGTCAGGTATAGATTCTTTATATGATTTGGAGCCATGAGAAAACCCAAAAACCTATGGGTTAGCCTCTGCAGGCCTGTGCATAACTCATTTGAACCAAAGGATCCGTATTCTCACTTGATGGTGGTCAGGAACCTTACAAATGAATGCGAGAGACTTCATTCACAATAATTGCTCTTTTGGCCATTTTGGTTTTGGATGCACACATGGGATCTCTCTTTACATCCATCAGGTGCTGAGAATCTAAGCCACAACCTCACACAGGGCCAAGAGGCTGATTCAGACACATCCCTTTCCAAGCAATTAAGCAAAGAGCCACAGGTGATGCCCATTCATTTCCATTTGAAAACTGTTTTCTTCAGGCTTCACAAAGGGGTGGCCTGAGGCAAAGACCTTCCTGACATTCAGGGAAACAGAACAATTGATAAGCAAAAGGCCGAAAGCATGGTTTCTCCACTGAGACTTTCTTGGTCACACTGATATCTGAGTTTTCAGAGATGCTCGCCATTCCCTTCAGCTATCCAGGACATGGCAATGTCACAGAGCTTGGAGGTGGTACATATTTTGTACACAAAACCATGAGACTATTCTGGAGAGTGGTGAGAATTCTGGAAGAAACAGGAACTTAGGAAGGTAGCAGGTGTTGCCCATGGATAAGGCAAGCTGCAGTCCATTCATAAATTGGGCAGGATGAATGCCGGGAATCTTTCTACTATACAGGACATATCAATTGTTGCATTCTATTTTCTAATGTCTACAACCACGGACACAGTGGGATACACAGATATAGAAACACTTGCCTTGTCCAACGACTTACTAGAAGAAGACCACTCCAAATCAAACAAACCGTCTTTCCTACCTATTCTCAGATCATGAGACAAACCACAAAATCACACCCACCCCACAAAGACACCTCCTTCCCCCATGTAACTCTGTGACTATCCGGAGTTTCCTCTGAGTGGTGGGCCATACTATGTTCCCCCAAAATGGCCTGTCCTATCTCAGATCTGGTCTCCTTGGCCAACTCTGTGAAGTTGTCAGGAGCCTGCGGTGAACCACTACCTACTTTCTCAGGAAAGGCCCCTATGCAGAGCTCTCCTGGTATTTGGCCATCCTCACATCTGTAGGTACCAAGAAAGACTGACACTCTCCTTGGTAAATTCAAACAAGTGAGCCTACTGGGTCTGGGACTGGACTGGCTCCGGGTGCCTGGCTTCCTGGATCCCAAGTTAAGAGAGTTCCATCACCAAGGAAGTGAGGTAGATCACTTCTTCAGGAACTGAATGAGGTCATTGCCTTGACAACCACTTTGTCCTAACAGTTGCTTTCAAGAGTCCCATGAGATGGAGGCTGCCCCTACTTCCTGTGACACTTTCACAAGTTAGAATGGTATATAAACCATGGGCACCCGGGAACAGCTCTCCACCTAGGACTGGTTTGGTCCATCTTCTCTACATTAAGAAGAGAGAGGCTGATTCATACACATCCCTTCATGCTGACAAGGTTGTTTGCCATAGAAGATGACTTTTCTCTCTCAGGTCTTTCGTAGCTGCCTACATCTTCTCAAGGGATCATTTCTGCATGGACCTTTGATGTTCTCAACAGGTGGAACATGCCCTACATTCCTGTATTTTAAGAGCAACCCTGTCCCTGCTGTTCTGTAAAGTTCGATTGAGAGAACAGTGTATGGTTTGGGTTAGTAACATGTTCAATTTGGGGTTAGGAATCCTTCTGCATGACGAATAATGGTATTGGGAAACTATGATATTTACAAGAATATATAGGTGAAATATAAGTATAAAAACAGAAATCTAGGGAAGATATGAAGTCCAGAAGGGCATTGGGCCCTTAATTGGTACACTTAGCTTTGAATTATTTTCTGCAAAAATGTCTCAGATAAATCTATATACAATGGCATAGGAGCTTGTACCTTGGATGATTGAATGTCGAAGAGAACATCCACTCAAAAAGGGATAGTCGGTAGGATTAGGAAGATAGTCAGTAGGTTTACAAAGAAGAGTGAGAATAGGATTTAGACCAAAAGTTCTTAAGCAATAGGGTTTCAGGTAGACAGTGAATGTAAATGTCAGCACAAGTGAAGAGTCAGTCACAATGATGAACAGGGGAAAATATGTAGGAAAATAGATATAAAGAGAGACATTACTAAATCAGGCAAAGTATAAAGTGAGTGATAGGATTAGACATTTTCAACAGGCTTGAGGTTGAATATATAATCTTAGGAAGAAACAAAAATGTAGTCACCAATAAGATTGACATTTGAGAGCATTAGGCCACCTGGACATGGAAGGTTTTAGTAATCCATGCTCACTTTCCATTTAGGCTTTGGTACAAACTTAAGGGTGACCTTTGATTTTTTTGTCCAGAATATTACTGTGATAAAATGTATACATAGATCAGGTGACATGAGTATTTCTTCCACCATTTTTTGAGGAATATTTTGAAAACGTATAAATTAGTATTGAGGGTAAAAATAGGTGTACCCTGTGTCTATGAATATAGAGATAATGCATGAATAGATCATACAGTTAATAAATAATATAACTGTTTCCCCTTTAAATAATGTATTGAATTGATATCTGAAAATATATAAGAAATCATATATTTTTTAAATTAATTATTATTGTAGGTTGTTCAAAACATTACATAGTTCTTGATATATCATATTTCACACTTTGATTCAAGTGGGATATGAGCTCCCATTTTTACCCCATATACAGATTGCAGAATCACATCAGTTGCAGAACCATTGATTTACATATTGCCATTCTGGTGTCTGTTGTATTCTGCTGCCTTTTCTATCCTCTACTATCCCCCTTCCCCCCTCCCCTCCCCTCTTCTCTCTCTACCCCCTCTACTGTAGTTCATTTCTCCCCCTTATATTTTCCTCATTTCCCCTCACATCCTCTTGTATGTAATTTTGTATACCCCTAAGGGTCTCCTTCCATTTACATGCAATTTCCCTTCTCTCTCCCTTTCCCTCCCACCTCTCATCCCTGTTTAATGTTAATCTTCTTCTCATGCTCTTTGTCCCTACTCTGTTCTTAGTTACTCTCCTTATATCAAAGAAGACATTTGGCATTTGTTTTTAAGGGATTGGCTAGCTTCACTTAGCATAATCTGCTCTAATGCCATCCATTTCCCTCCAAATTCTATGATTTTGTCATTTCTTAATGCAGAGTAATACTCCATTGTGTATAAATGCCACATTTTTTTTATCCATTCGTCTATTGAAGGGCATCTAGGTTGGTTCCACAGTCTTGCTATTGTGAATTGTGCTGCTATGAACATGGATGTAGCAGTGTCCCTACAGTGTGCTCTTTTTAGGTCTTTAGGGAATAGACCGAGTAGGGGAATAGCTGGATCAAATGGTGGTTCCATTCCGAGCCTTCCAAGAAATCTCCATACTGCTTTCCAAATTGGCCGCACCAATTTGCAGTCCCACCAGCAATGTACAAGAGTACCCTTTTCCCCACATCGTCGCCAGCACTTGATGCTGTTTGTCTTCCTAATGGCTGCCAATCTTACTGGAGTGAGATGGTATCTTAGGGTGGTTTTGATTTGCATTTCTCTGACTGCTAGAGATGGTGAGCATTTTTTCATATACTTGTTGATTGATTGTATGTCCTCCTCTGAGAAATTTCTGTTCAGGTCCTAGGCCCATTTGTTGATTGGGTTATTCGTTATCTCATTGTCTAATTTTTTTAGTTCTTTGTATATTCTGGATATTATGGCTCTGTCTGAAGTGTGAGGAGTAAAGATTTGTTCCCAGGACGTAGGCTCCCTATTTACCTCTCTTATTGTTTCTTTTGCTGAGAAAAAACTTTTTAGTTTGAGTAAGTCCCATTTGTTGATTCTAGTTATTAACTGTTGTGCTATGGTGTCCTATTGAGGAATTTGGAGCCTGACCCCACAGTATGTAGATCATAGCCAACTTTTTCTTCTATCAAATGCCATGTCTCTGATTTGATATCAAGTTCCTTGATCCACTTTGAGTTAAATTTTGTGCATGGCGAGAGAAAGGGATTCAGTTTCATTTTGTTGCAAATGGATTTCCAGTTTTCCCAACACCATTTGTTGAAGATGCTATCCTTCTTCCATTGCATGCTTTTAGCCACTTTATCGAATATAAGATAGTTGTAGTTTTGTGGATTGGCTTCTGTGTCCTCTATTCTGTACCATTGGTCCACCCAACGGTTTTGTTACCAGTACCATGGTGTTTTTGTGACTATTGCTCTGTAGTATAGTTTGAAGTCTGGTATAGCTATCCCGCCTGATTCACACTTCCTGCTTAGCATTGTTTTTGCTATTCTGGGTCTTTTATTTTTCCATATGAATTTCATGATTGCTTTCTCTATTTCTACAAGAAATGCCGTTGGGATTTTGATTGGCATTGGATTAAACCTATAGAGAACTTTTGGTAATATCGCCATTTTGATGTTGTTACTTCTACCTATCCATGAACAGGGTATATTTTTCCATCTTCTAAGATCTTCTTCTATTTCTTTCTTTAGGGTTCTGTAGTTTTCATTGTATAAGTCTTTCACCTCTTTTGTTAGGTTGATTCCCAAGTATTTTACTTTTATTGAGGATATTGTGAATGGGGTGGTTGTCCTCATTTCCATTTCAGAGGATTTGTCGCTGATATACAGGAATGCCTTTGATTTATGCGTGTTGATTTTATAGCCTGCCACTTTGCTGAATTCATTTATTAGCTCTAATAGTTTCTTTGTAGACCCTTTTGGGTCTGCTAGGTATTGAATCATGTCATCTGCAAATAGTGATAATTTGAGTTCTTCTTTTCTATTTTTATGCCTTTATTTTCTTTCGTCTGTCTAATTGCTCTGGCCAGTGATTCGAGAACTATGTTGAACAGAAGTGGTGAGAGAGGGCATCCCTGTCTTGTTCCAGATTTTAGAGGGAATGCCTTCAGTTTTTCTCCATTCAGAATGATGCTAGCCTGAGGCTTAGCAAAGATTACTTTTACAATATTGAGGTATGTTCCTGTTATCCCTAGTTTTTCTAGAGTTTTGAATATAAAGGGATGCTCTACTTTGTCGAATGCTTTTTCCGCATCTATCGAGATGATCATATGGTTCTTATTTTTAAGCCTATTGATGTGGTGAATAACATTTATTGATTTCCGTATATTGAACCAACCTTGCATCCCAGGGATAAATCCTACCAGATCATGTTGCACAATTTTTTTGATATGTTTTTGTATCCGGTTCGCCAGAAGTTTATTGAGGATTTTTGCATCTAGGTTCATTAGAGATATTTTTCTGTAGTTTTCTTTCTTTGAAGTGTCTTTGTCTGATTTAGGAATCAGGGTGATGTTGGACTCATAGAATGAATTTGGAAGTTCTCCCTCTTTTTCTATTTCCTGAAATAGCTTGAAAAGTATTGGTATTAGTTCCTCTTTAAAGGTTTTGTAAAACTCTGCTGTATACCCATCCGGTCCTGGGCTTTTCTTAGTTGGTAGTCTTTTGATGGTATCTTCTATTTCCTCAAATGATATTGGTCTGTTTAGGTTGTCAATATCCTCCTGACTCAATCTGGGCAAATCATATAACTTAAGAAATTTATCGATGCCTTCACTATCTTCTATTTTGTTGGAGTATAAGGATTCAAAATAATTTCTGATAATCTTCTGTATTTCTGAAGTGTCTGTTGTGATATTGCCTTTTTCATCCCGTATGCTGGTAATATGAGTTCTCTCTCTTCTTCTCTTCGTTAGCGTGGCTAAGGGTCTGTCGATATTTTTTATTTTTTCAAAGAACCAAATTTTAGTTTTGTCATTTTTTCTATTGTTTCTTTCGTTTCGATTTCATTAATTTCAGCTCTGATTTTAATTATTTCTTGTCTTCTACTTCTTTTGCTGTTTTTTTCTCTTCTTTTTCTAGGATTTTGAGTTGAAGTATTAGATCATTTATTTGTTGGTTTTTTCTTTTTTTAAGGAATGAACTCCAAGCAATAAATTTTCCTCTTAGAACTGCTTTCAATGTGTCCCATAGATTCCAATATGTTGTGTCTGTGTTTTCATTTATCTTTAAGAATTTTTTAATTTCCTCCTTGATGTCTTCTATAACCCATTGATCATTCAGTAACCTATTGTTCATTCTCCAAGTGATGCATGATTTTTCCTTACTTCTTTTATCGTTAATTTTCAATTTCATTCCATTATGATCAGATAAGATGCATAGTATTATCTCTACTCCTTTATATTGTCTAAGAGTTGCCCTGTGAAATAATATATGATCTATTTTTGAGAAGGATCCATGTGCTGCTGAGAAAAAAGTGTAACTGCTTGATGTTGGGTGGTATATTCTATATATGTCAATTAAGTCTAGGTTATTAATTGTGTTATTGAGCTCTATAGTTTCCTTATTCAACTTTTGTTTGGAAGATCTGTCCAGTGGTGAGAGAGGTGTGTTGAAGTCTCCCATGATTATTGTATGGTGGTCTATTAGACTCTTGAACTTGAGAAGTGTTTGTTTGATGAACATAGCTGCACCATTGTTTGGGGCATATATATTTATGATTGTTATGTCTTGTTGGTGTATGGTTCCCTTGAGAAGTATGTAGTGTCCATCTTCATCCCTTTTGATTAACTTTGGCTTGAAATCTATTTTATTTGATATGAATATGGACACTCCTGCTTGTTTCCAAAGTCCATATGATTGATATGATTTTTCCCAACCTTTCACCTTCAGTCTAAGTATGTCTTTTCCTATCAAATGCGTCTCCTGAAGGCAGCATATTGTTGGGTCTTGTTTTGTGATCCATTCTACTAGCCTGTGTCTCTTAATTGGTGAGTTTAAGCCATTAACATTTAGGGTTATTATTGAGATATGGGTGTTCTTCCAGCCATATTGGTTTATTTATGTTACTAAACATGGTTTGTTTTCCTCTTTGATTATTCCCCCCCCCCTTAACTGTACTACCTCCCGCTGTTGGTTTTCATTGACATTTTCCATTTCCTCTTCCTGTAATATTTTGCCGAGGATGTTTTGAAGAGATGGTTTTCTAGCTGCAAATTCTTTTAACTTTTGTTTATCATCGAAGGTTTTAATTTCATCTTCCATCCTGAAGCTTAATTTCACGGGATACACAATTCTTGGTTGGAACCCATTTTCTTTTAGTGTATGAAATATGTTATTCCAGGATCTTCTAGCTTTCAGAGTCTGTGTTAAAAGATCAGCTGTTATCCTGATTGGTTTACCCCTAAATGTAATCTGCTTTCTTTCCCTTGTAGCTTTTAAAATTCTCTCCTTATTCTGTATGTTGGGCATCTTCATTATAATGTGTCTAGGTGTGGATCTCTTATGATTTTGCACATTCGGCGTCCTGTAGGCTTCTAGGATTTGGGATTCTGTCTCATTCTTCAAGTCTGGGAAGTTTTCTCGTATTATTTCGTTGAATAGATTGCTCATTCCTTTGGTTTGGACCTCAATACCTTCCTGTATCCCAATGACTCTTAAGTTTGGTCTCTTTATGTTATCCCATATTTCTTGAATGTTCTGCTCATGGTTTCTTAACAGCTTTGCTGAGCTGTCTATGTTCTTCTCCAGTTGAAATACTTTGTCTTCATTGTCTGATGTTCTATCTTCTAAGTGTTCTACTCTGCTGGTAGTATTCTCAATTGAGTTTTTAAGTTGGTTTATTGTTTCCTGCATTTCCAGGATTTCTGTTTGTTTGTTTTTTATATCCTCTATCTTCCTGAATAATTGATCTTTTCCTTCTTGGATTTGTTTATGTAATTCATTGTCGAAGTGGTCGAAGTGGTCTTTCATTGTCTGATTTTGCTGTCTAATGTCTTCCTTGAGACTCCAGATCATCTGAAGCATGTATATCCTGAATTCTTTATCTGACATTCCATCTGCTGCAGATATTACCTCTTCTAAAGTTGAATTGACCTGCATTGCTTGTGGTCCTTTTTTTCCTTGTCTTTTCATACTGATCGCGTTTCTTTCTGCTGGTGAAACTGTTGTGTCATTGATTTTTCCCCCTATATATTTATATTGCTTTTGTATAGCTGCATCGTCTCCCTTGCAGGCTTTGGCGGTGGTTCTGCCCCTCCTTCAATTGAGGCAATGTGCCTACCACGCCAGGAGGCCGCTGTGCCTGTACTTTCGATGGGCCTGTTCTTTCGGTGGTCACAGGTCCGCCTACCTTGCAGGAGTGAGCAGCGGTTTTGCCCCTCCGCTGGCCACTAGGCCTGTTCTGTCTGTCGGTTGCAGGTCTGTCTCCCTAAAAGGCGCTGGTGGCGGCTCTGCCCCTCCCCCAACCGGAGTGATGTATCTGGCGGGCCACTGGGCCTGTTTTGTCGGTGGTCACGGTTCCGCCTACATTGCACGCACGTGGAGCAGCTGTGTCCCTCTGAGAGTTGCTGAGCCTGACCTGCTGGTGGATGGCAAGTGTGCCTACCTTGCAGGCGCAGGGGTGGCTCTGCCGCTCCGCGGGTCACTGGGCCTGATCTGCTGGTGAGTTGCAGGTCTGCCTAACTTGCAGGCGCCCGGCGGCTCTGCCCCTCCCACAACCGGGGCGGGGCGATGTGTCTGGCCGGCCGCTGGGCCTGTTCCGTTGGTGGTCACGGTTCAGCCTACCTAGCAGGCACGTGGGGCAGCTGTGTCCCTCCGCAGGTTTTTGGGCCTGACCTGCCGGTGGGTCACAGGTCTGTCTACCTTGTAGGCTCGGGGGGTGGCTCTGCCGCTCTGTGGATTGCTGTGCCTGTTCTGCTGGTGGGTCGCGGGTCCGCCTACCTTGCAGGCACCCGGCTGCTCTGCCCCTCCCCCAACCGGAGCTATGTGTCTGGCGGTCCACTGGGCCTTTTTTGTCGGTGGTCACGGTTCCGCCTACCCTGCACGCGCGTGGAGCAGCTGTGTCTCTCTGAGAGTTGCTGGGCCTGACCTGTCGGTGGGTGGCAAGTGCGCCTACCTTGCAGGCCCGGGGGTGGCTCTGCCGCTCCGCGGGTTGCTGGGCCTGATATGCTGGTGAGATGCAGGTCTGCCTAACTTGCAGGCGCCCGGCGGCTCTGCCCCTCCCCCAACCGGCGTGGGGCAATGTGTCTGGCCGGCCTCTGAGCCTGTTCTGTTGGTGGTCAGGGTTCTGCCTACCTAGCAGGCTCGTGGGGCAGCTGTGCCCCTCTGCAGTTTCTTGGGCCTGACCTGCCGGTGGGTGGCAAGTGCGCCTATCTTGCAGGCCCGGGGGTGGCTCTGCCGCTCCGCAGTTGCTGGGCCTGATCTGCTGGTGAGTCGCAGGTCTGCCTACCTTGCAGTCGCCCGGCTGCTCTGCCCCTCCCCCAACCGGGGCGGGGCGATGTATCTGTCCGGCCTCTGGGCCTGTTCTGTCGGTGGTCAGGGTTCTGCCTACCTAGGAGGCTCGTGGGGCAGCTGTGCCCCTCCGCAGTTTGTTGGGCCTGACCTGCCGGTGGGTGGCAAGTGTGCCTACCTTGCAGGCCCGGGGGTGGCTCTGCCGCTCCGCGGTTGCTGGGCGTGATCTGCTGGTGATTCGCAGGTATGCCTAACTCGCAGGCGCCCGGCGGCTCTGCCCCTCCCCCATCCTGGGCGGGGCGATGTGTCTGGCCGGCCGCTGGGCCTGTTCTGTTGGTGGTCACGGTTCAGCCTACCTAGCAGGCACGTGGGGCAGCTGTGCCCCTCCGCAGGTTTTTGGGCATGACCTGCCGGTAGGTCACAGGTCTGCCTACCTTGTAGGCTCGGGGGGTGGTTATGCCGCTCTGTGGATTGCTGCGCCTTTTCTGCTGGTGGGTCGTGGGTCCGCCTACCTTGCAGGCGCCCGGAGGCTCTGCCCCTCCCCCAACCGGAGGGATGTGTCTGGCGGTTCACTGGGCCTGTTTTGTCGGTGTTCACAGTTCCGCCTACCTTGCACACGCGTGGAGCAGCTGTTTCATTAGTGCCTGGGCACACTCTTCTTGTTGGCCTCCCTCAGGCCCTAAGTTTGTAGAGCTTGGGGCTGAGAACCCCCAGCCAATTTGCTTACCTTCTGGTAGCCACGCCCCCGTATCTGGTGCAAGAGACCTAAGTTGTCAGCACTGGTGGGAGCGGTAGCCGTGAGTCCCACGCCGAGGCGAGTCGGTGCAAGAGACCTCAGTTGTCAGCACTGGTGGGAGCGGTAGCTGGGAGTCCCGCGCCGCGCAGCTCCCGCCGGCTCCTGTGCCAGCGCTGCCTCCGGGTTTTCTTGACTACCACGCCGGCAGGTCGCTGGACCTGTTCCGGGCCCGGGCGGCGGCTCTGTTCGGCCCCTCTGGCCTCCACAGTATTCAGCAGGACCCGGACCGAGAAACAGTTTCAGCGGGTTCTTTATCACCGGGCCAAAACAGTTCCGGGAGCCAGAATTCGGCCTCTCCGGACTTGGTGCATGCTCCGACAAGGATGGTGACGTCAGCTCTCCAAGATGGTGGCCGCTGGCTTCCTCCGTGGTCTGACTGGTGTGGAGAACCAAACTGGACCGTTTCCTTTCCCCGTCTCCAACCCAGAATTCAGCTCCGAGCTCAGCAAATGCCTAGCTGGCAGGAGCCCACAGAATCAGGATCGCTGTATCTCTGCGCCACCAGCCTGTCGTTTCCCAGCGCGCGCCGCAGACTCCAGCCATGGGGTGATCTGCCGAACAAGCAGCGCTCCATACAGATGGACAGATCGCTCGCATTTGAGCCCCTGAAGCTGATCCTCGTGCGATGAAAATCCTTCCACTAGGTTTTGGAGCACCAATTTTGCTGGAAATTCCTAACAAGATAGCTTTTAGCCGTTCTAACTCGTCATTTTCCCTCACAGTGACGCAGTACACGGAGTTACTGCACTCCCTTTGCGGCCATCTTGCCTCTCAAGAAATCATATATTGATATAGAATCATTCATAACAACTAGTTATACGTCTAATTGTAATCCTAGGCTTATGGTTTATCATGAAGAGTGTGTGAGTTTTGCTTCAAAAGTGATTATGGAAATCAAAAATAATGTGTTTTGAAAGAAGTCTCATGAAAAGACCAGTTTGAAACATGGCAGAACACGTGTTTTCTGAAGCAGAAAGTGATTGAAAGTGAAATATATGCCTATAAATTTGTGAACTTGTGGATGAAATATATATCCTATAATGTGCACAAACTGAAGAAATAGTAATGTACCAGTGTTGAAATAAAAATGAACTTCAAAATACTTATCATGTCCCATAGGAATCTACTTGCATTGATGTGAAACTGGATCAGTTACTGTAGAAATATTAGGATTCATATGCACCATTCACTGAAGTTAGTTTTCAATACTAGGAAAAAAATACGTATATCAGGTGAATGAATATTTCTGAGAATAATCTTGTGAAAAGTTTTTTATAAATCCACATACATATTCATGAATGAATTTAGGGAGTGTATAATAAGACACATATATTAAATATTTTGAAATATCTGGAGAGAATATATATATATATATATATATATATATATATATATATATATCCACACACAGATTTTAAAAATTAGCAATATATATGCCAATCGAATTACACCGTGAAATACATATCATCCACAGATCCAAAAATATTCATTTTACTGGATATGGATTTATGTATAACTTTTTTCAACTAGGAAGCTCACCCATAGTTTGAATTTTCAGTTCAAACAGCGTTTAGGAGGAGTGATCTCTTCTCACACTTTGTATCTGCCAAGTTATGTAACTCACAAGAATGCACGTGTGATACCAGGTAGGATTCTATATGTGCATATAAAAATACATGTGCTGAATAGAATACAGAGAAAGGGAGACAGGAATTCACATATTTGTTAACTTTAAAAGCACATGGAAAACTATTTCAACAAAAAATTTACTAGATTTATAACTCCTACCCTATATAATGCAAAAGGCAAGTCCAAGTATACAACATGCCTCCTCTGAACTGCTTGTATTTCTATTCTGTTTCGGTTATTTTTCTCCATCATATTAGGATTAGTATTCAGAATCTAGTAGGGTATGTGTTAGTGTCAGGGATTCAGTATATCAAATGTAAAATAGAAAAATGAAACCAATGTGTATGCAAATATGTGCTAAACAAAATCTTCCCACTCTCATCCAGAACAATTCCTTGACATTTCCTTCCCCCAAAGTAAGACACAATTAGAGGAGTAGACAAATAAAATCTGTGAATAATATGCTCAGGAGTTTACAACCTTGGAAGTGGTAGAGGAGTTTTCCTAGTATGGGACAGGATAAACACTCCATATATATGGAGCTCTGCTGGCCTAAATACTTCTTGAGAAACTGCCTCTGAGTTTGGGCACTTGAAATATATGTTTTTGTCAGGAGCTTTAGCTTCTTTCTACTGAGACCATCAAAGCTGTGTCTGCATCTATGTGACCTGGAGGACATGATTTCTTATTTTCCAATGAACATGAGGCAGCAGTGCTGAATTCTCTCTTTGTAAGTAAACTGTGGCCACTGGGGGCTAAGGGTATTCCCATGTGGACTGGGAAGCCATTTGGTCATCCTCCACTTTTCGTGGTGTTTCTTGCTGCTGCACTGGGACTTTGGCATTTGCTTCATGAAATAAAAGAAGTTCAACTGGGACACAGTTCTGGAGGCAATTCTGTCATGTGTGGTTGGTCAGGGTCTGCAGGAGAATGCACCAACCAGGCTTCTATCCCACATAGCTTGGCCACATGTCCATAGCAACCTGATTCTGAACATTGCCCGGAAACATCTCCATATAACAAGAAGCCTTTACATGGAAGGGTCTGCTGGCTGCACCATGTCAGTCACAAGCCATTTGGAAGCCAATGGCAGATCCACATGGCCCCACCACAAATTTTTTATCACACATCTGCCTACCACTGCTCTAGGCCCACTACTCAGCAGGTTCCAACATACTGGCATCACTGTTCTACACCATTTTCATGAAACCCACTCAATCAAGGCACTGTCTTGCATATTTACGATCAGCAACAGGACATCCAAAGTTTCTCCAGTGCCACCTGGTCATGGGAATTTCAAAAATTTCATGGTATTTATCTAGGCATTTTTCAAGGATGACGTTGCAAGCACTGTGGGTTTCAATTCATTCAGGAACCATTAAATGGTGAGGAAGCTCATTTCAATGAATGCTCTGTAGAACTCTCACAGGCAAGGCTTCCCAAAGAGTGGCCCAAATGTCACATGAAGCCAGGCCTATTGAGGTCTACAATGTGACGTCCATGGGTGTTGTGACTCTCAACTATGGCTGCCAAGTCTTTCAGAATTAAATCATGTGATATCCTGGCTGAGATACCCAGGGCTCTGTGGAAAGCCAACCTGGGCCTAGATCTCAGTTTCCAAGGGTGATTCTCATGGGTGGACTCCTAAAATCCCAACAAAATTCATGGCAATACTTCTCTGAATTCAGTCTCTAAGGGGAATCACACCAGAGTTCAAGCCCAGGTGGTCCAGGTCATGTCTTCATACTGGACATAAATGACCAAATTTAAAACCAAAACCCTCCCATATGGCCCTCATCTTCTTCCATATAGACACTAATCACAACCTCTGGCGGAAGGTTTCCATGAGTGGCGGAGTCCAAGAGAGTGTCCAAAATAACTCCCTTGCCCCTCATTGGCGTAAATTCAGGGTGGTCTGGACACCCTTCATGCGAAACAGGAGTGATCAAATATGCTAGACGTTAATACTTCTATGCTTCTCCAATTTGTGGAAAACTGAGTGTCAGGTATATATTTTTATGTGATTTGCAGTCATGAGAAATCACAAGCACCTCTGCAGGTCTTTGAAGAACCCATTTGACCCAAAGGATCCCTATTCTCACTTGATGGAGTTCAATAACTTTAAAGAGGAAGGCGACAGACTTCATCCACAAGGACTGCTTTTTGGCCATTTTGGTTTTGGATGCACACATGGGATCTCTCTTTACATCCACCAGGTGCTGAGAATCTAAGCCACAACCTCACACAGGGCCAAGAGGCTGATTCAGACACATCCCTTTCCAAAGCAATTAAGCAAAGAGCCACAGGTGATGCCCATTCATTTCCATTTGAAAACTGTTTTCTTTAGGCTTCACAAAGGGGTGGCCTGAGGCAAAGACCTTCCTGACATTCAGGGGAACAGAACAATAGGTTAGCAAATGGCCCAAAGCAGTGTTTCTCCACTGAGACTTTCCTGGTCACACTGATATCTGAATTTTCTGAGATGCTCACCATTCCCTTCAGCTATCCAGTACATGGCCATGTCACAGAGCTTGGAGGTGGTACATATCTTGGTCACAAAATCATGAGCCTATTTTGGAGAGTGGCCAGAAATCAGGAAGAAAACAGGAACTTAGGAAGATAGCAGGTGTTACCCATCCATAAGGCAAGCCGCATTCCTTTCATACATTGGGCAGAAAGAATTCTGGTAAGCTTTCTACTAACCTGGACACATCCTTTGATGCATTCTCTTTTCTAATGTCTACAACCATGGACACAGTGGGATACACAGACTTAAAAACACTCGCCTTGTCAAATCACTTGTTAGAAATCGTCCACTCCAAACCAAACAAACTGCCTTTCCTACCTATTCTCAAAACATGAGACAAAATCACAAACACACACTCACACCCACAAAGTCACCACCTTTCCCAAAGTAGGTCTCTGACTATCGGGTGTGACCTCTGACTGGTGGGCCATACTATGTTCCCATCAAATGGCCTGTTCTGTCTCAGATCTGGTTTCCTTGGCCAACTCTGTGAAGTTGTCAGGAGACAGCGGTGAGCCACTTCCTGCTTACTCAGGAAAGGCCACTCTTCAGAGCTTTCCTGGCATTTGGCCATCCTCACATCAGTAGATACCAAGAAAGACTGACTCTGTCCTTGGTAAATCAAAAGAAGGGAGACCACTGGGACTGGGCCTGGGACTAGATTTGTGTGCCTCCATGCCTGGATCCCAAGTTCAGAGAGTTCCATCACCAAGAATGTGAGGTGAGGTCACTTCCTTCAGGAACTGAATGAGGTCAATGCCTTGGCAAGCACGTTGTCCTAACATTTGCTTCCAAAGGTCCCATGAAATGGAGGCTGTCCCTAATTCCTTTGACACTTTCACAAGTTAGAATGGTATATCAAACATTGGTAACCGGGAACAGCTCTCCACAGAGGCCTCGTTTGGTCCTCCTTCTCTACATAAAGAAGAGAGAGGCTGATTCAGACACATCCCTTCATGCTGACCAGGTTGTTTGCAATGAAAGATGACTTTTGCTCTCTCAGTTCCTTCATAGGTGCCTACAACTTCTCTAGGGATCATTTGCGCATAGACCTTTGAGTTTCTCAGCAGTTGGAAGATCCCCTACATTCTTGTATTTTAAGACCAACTCTGTCCTTGCTCTTCTCTAAAGTTAGATTGAGGGAACAGTGTATGGTTAGGGTTAATAACAGGTTTGATTTGGAATAGAAATCATTCTGCTGGATGAATAATAGTATTGGGAATCTGCAATATTTTCAAGAATATATAGGTAAAATATATGAATCTGAAAACAGAAATCTAGGTAAGATTTGAAGCCCAGAAGGGCATTGGGCCCTTGATTGCGGTATTAAGCATAGGACCTTGTAACTTGGATGATTGATTTTCAAAGAGAACTTCCAGTCAAAATGGATAGTCAGGAGTATTAGGAAGATAGTCGGTATGTTTATAAAGGAGAGTGAGTATAGGATTTGGACCAAAAGTTCTTTAGCTATAGGGTTTCGGGTATTGAGTGAATGTAAATGTCAGCACATGTGAAGAATTAATCACAATGATGAACTGGGGAAAATATGTAGGAATGCAGATATCAATAGAGACTTTAGGAAATCTGGCAAAGTATAGTCGGTAGTGAAATGTTAATAAAATAGATTCTTGTCACTTCCTGTTTTTCTGTATGCTTAATAAAACACTGTTGAAATCTTGAGAAGTGTTTTCTAAACTTTTTCCCAGAATGTGCTGTCCCCAACTGCCAAAATTCAGAATGTACTCCCTCACCCAGTTGCACGCAAACTGCTCACCCGCCCAGGCCCATCAATAAACTTTCCTCCCTGCCCTCTTCAAGGAAAGTATATAAGCTCTGCTTAAGCTGTTCTCAGGGTTCTCTGCTCTATTCAAATGAGCTCTGAGCCCCAGCATGCTGGACCCAGAATAAACCCTTTGTTTTTGCATGAGAGAGTCTCTTGGTGGTCTCTTCCCCCAATGCTCTTCCGATCTTTATATATGGAGGTTCCACCGAAATCCAGCAGCGGTGAACGAGAGACCCCAATGGGCTACTCTCAGGGTAAGTAAGGTGCCTCTTTCTGGTTTCAGGTTTCAGGTTAGGGCTTGGCAAAATGGCTGTCGATGAAGTGTGTGAGCTCTCTTTGATGGTGGCTGGCAGACGTGTCACAGAGCCACAAGCCAAGTCCCTGGGGGACGCCACAGAGGACTCGGGAAACGAGGAATAATAGTCCCCTCGACTCAGTGATACTTTGTTTCAGATTCGGTATTGCCAGCCCATCGGGTTTTGCCACAAGCTCAGTCTTGGTCTCAGTGTTGGACATCCATTGCCTGTCTTTATTGTTTTCTCTTGTCTGTGTCCTGTGTCGTTGCTTTTACTGTTTGTGTATCTTTCATTATGGGACAGATCACTTCAATGCCTCTGTCCCTGACCCTTGATCTATGGACCAAAGTCCGCTTAAGGGCTCAGAATGTTTCTTTTTCAGTAAAACGCTGGACCTGGCAGACTCTGTGTGCCTCAGAATGGCCCACCTTTGGATTCGGATGGCCCCTAGAAGGATCTTTCTACTTCCCAGTAATTTAAAAAGACAGAGATATTGTCTTACAGCCAGGGCCACATAGCCATACTTATAAACAGGAATATACCTTAACTTGGCAGGACCTCTGCAAATCTCCTCTTCCGTGGTTGAAGCCTTTCCTTGCTGTGTCCCCGTTCCTACTCCTTCCCCCACGATCTCTCAACCCCTCTGCTCCTCCTCCTCCTCCACCCTCTGTTCTCCCTGAGTCACAAGATTTGACTCTACTGGACTCTCCTCCCCTTCCTTATCTTCTACCCTTGTCCCACAACCCCCAACACCCTCTAAGTGATTCTCCAGCTGCTGACTCAGCCTCTCCGCAATTGGAGGACGCTAAGCCAGCACAGGGCCCTCCAGATAACTCCCCTGCGTCACACACAGCCCCTCCATTCCTGGAGGAAGCTGGACTTGCTAAAGGAACTCGCCGGTGGCAAATGATTGAAAACCCTGGAACTCCCGTGTTGCTTCCCTCCATCCCTAAGGGCCAATGATTGATGATGGCCATGGGGAAAAAAAATGGAAGCCTACCAGTATTGGCCTTCTCCTCTTCAGACCTATATAAATGGAAAAATAACAATCCCCCTTTTACCGAGGACCCAACCTGGCTCTCAGGTCTGGTGAAGTCATTGATGTTTTCACACCAACCTACTTGGGATGACTGCCAACAACTCCTAGGGACTCTCTTCATGACAGAGGAACAAAAGAGAATCCTCCTGGAGGCTAGAAAAAAGTATCCTCGGACCAAATGCGTGACCAACACAACTTCCCAACATATTCAAAGCCGGCTTTCTCTTGAAACGACCCAACTGGGACCCTAACACCTTTGAAGGTAGGGAGCATCTGTCCACTTATCGCCGGGCTCTAATAGTGGGTATCTTAGTGGCCGCTAGGTGACCAACTAATTTGGCCAAGGTAAGAGAGATTATTTAAGGGCCTGATGAATCTCCCTCTATGTTCCTAGAGATAATTATGTAGGCATATAAGAGACATACTCCTTTCGATCCTCAGGCAGAGGATCAAAAGGCATCTGTCACAATGGCCTTTATTGGGAAAGCTGCCCTGGATATTAAAAGAAAGTTACAATGCTTAGATGGATTACAAGATATGACTTTGAGGGATTTAGTCAGAGAACCCGAGAAGGTATACTTTAAGAGAGAAACTGAGGAAGAGAAGGGAGCTGAGTGAGGATAAAAGAAACAAAAGACAGACTAAGGCATTGACTAAGGTCCTGGTCACAACAACAAATAGGCCAGAAATTAAGAAACAGAGAGACAGGAAGGGATACCTGGGCACACACTAGAGGCCACCCCTGGCCTCAGATCAATGTGCCTACTCTAAAGAAAAAGGACACTGGGCCAAAGAGTGCCCTAGAAAGAGACAGCCATGCCAGCCAGATATTCTGACTCTGGAGGAATACTAAGAAAGTCCGGGCTCAGATCCTCTCCCTGACCTCAAGGTAACTTTTGAAGTGGAGGGGAACACAATAAACTTTGAAGTAGATACAGGGGGAATATACTCAGCCCGTAAGGCCCATTGGGCCCTCTACCGAATAAAAGGTGTCTAATTCAAGAGTCTAACAGAAGTAAATATCGGGCTTTGACAACTACGAGGGCCATGGACCAGGGAAAAGGAAAAATCCATCACTCCTTCCTAGTAATCCCAGAATGCCTGGCCCCATTGATGGGCAGAGTTCTGCTCACCAAGCTCTGGGCCAAAATAACTTTTAACCCTGAAGGCCCCCAAGTGGAATTTTTTAATCCTTCAGTAACTACTCCTATAATCATGGCTCTAACTATGTCAGTAGCAAATGTTCATCAACTCACTCACCTTTGTTCAAAGAAACTGCATTCATTCGTGAAGGATCAAGAACACAGTTTTCCACTAACCTACTCACAGCAAAAGGAAATAACTGAATGGGTAACAAAAGCCTGTCAGGTCCATTAATTGGTTAAAGCTTACACTTCCAAGCTTCCTGCAGGAAAGCACCTATGAGGAACCAGACGAGGACAATTCTGGGAAGTGGACTTTACTGAAATTAAGCCAGTAAGGTATGGACTTAAATAACTCCTAGTCTTTGAACATACATTTTCAGGATGTATTGAAGCCTTCCCCACACACACAAAAAAAAAGAAATAAAAAAGAAGAAAAAAGAAACATCGCAAATGGTTGTAAAGAAGATCCTGGAAGATATTTATTCTCCCCTTGACGACCAGTAGTCTTAACCCTCATCAGCCCCTTAAGCTGCGATGGCTGATCACAAATCCTACTGGACACGAAGTATGGCCTCTCTCGAATACAGCCCCCTTACGAACCTGGTGGCCATCTCTCCACCCAGTCATTTGCCAGCTGGCTATAGGTCTTTCCTATTGGGATATCCCTGATTAACAGGATCCCACTAAAATTCCATTAAATCCCTTCCGTACCATAGATAATGGAAACAAACATTATAGATGTAGGGACACGTGAGCCAGATGCAGGTTGGCTAGCCTAGATTACTATGTTTGCCTGGCAGACTATCAAAGCCACAAACAGTCACGGCTGTGGGGGGGGGGAGAGCAGACTTCTATTGTAAGTCATGGGGATGTGAGCATACAGGGACAGTCAGATGGAACCCAAACTCCTCATCAAATTCTGTACACAGCATTGGCCATATTACGAATTAGATAACCAAAACCGATGGCCCCCAGAGGGGTCTCTAGATCCTCAAATTCTGTGTGACCTTTTTAACTTCTGCAAGTGCTCAAAAGGGTGAAAGGAGATTCCGCTATGTGGAGGCCTTCTCTCACCTTTGCTCACATCCTGAACTATGCTTCTCCAATAGATGCTCACCCTCAGCCTTGTGCTCCAGACTCTCCGCTGTCACTCCCACCTCAGCAACTTGATTTCTCCCCTCCAATATCTAGATCAAAAACCCAAATCTCGACTGGTTCTCAGACCATTGCTCCCTTGCTGAGGTCGCAGGTACTGAGGTACCACTCCATTCACTCACTCCTCTCCTCTCCTGTCAGTGCCCGCACCGGGTCCCACCCAGTCCTCTTACCACCTAATGCAAAGCTCAAACCCGCTGAGAAGAATCCTCAGACCCTAATACAAGAAGTAATGAAAATGGCCTTTAATGTTGCTTTGTCATCACTAAAAACAGGTTACTAAGAATTTAAAGTCCCTCACAGGCTTTTTGGAATCTCACTCCCGTCTCCCCCTCTGTTCTATCTGTTCTACTGCTCAAGTTTTTGTTGCTATTAAGATCCCAAAGCCCTCTTCCAATATTCTTTTACATCTCTCCTTCCTCATTCTCAGATCCACAGAGCTGCTCTTATCCCTGCCTTCCAAATTGTCCCCCTCTGTACCAGGCCCACAGAAAAGTCTTAACTGACCTTCTCCAGAAGTCTTCACCATGGCTGATTTAGGACTTTCAGCAAAAGAGTCCCTATAAAAGAGTTCACTGTAGATAAACTTCCTATTTTGTGTTGCCCTGGTCTCCTTGGCAACTGGCTAAAAAATTCAGCACTCCTGATCTAGACACACCCTTACTAGTTTTTCACAAAATATTTGAAAAAAAGGCCTCTGGCCTTGAGCTGGGGCTTCACAGAGATGGCTACATTTCTAAGATAAAGAAGTTACAAACTAGGCTGTATGGAAACAGCTGGAAGGGGGAAAAAAAGAAAGGGAAGACACCCCCACCCAGGTGTCCTTGAAAAGTTAACTTGCCCAAACTGAGGAAAAAACAGAAACAAAAACTGCTTTTTGTGAACTTCTGCAGACTGTGAACTTCTGAGCCCCTTCCCTTACGTGTTGGGTACAAAATTCTGAAACTACGTAACTTGGGTTTCAGGGGATTAATTGATTACAACAGAAGCAATGCCCTCTGAATCTGGTTGAAACCAAAAAAGACTGTTTCCGTGTCTTTGGTGCTATCTTAGGTGCCTTGCCTTGTCCGTCCCTACAACAGTATAATTCTATATATTAAACATTGTTTATGTTTTCATGAAATGGTCAACAGATGTGATTAATTGTGAAATGGTGCAGATGTTTCCCAGAGTGCTCTATCATGACGCAGGTTCATCTGAAGATCAAAGAGGGGGACATACAACCCGGTTCCGCGGGGAACATATGTCCCTCACCTTAGCCATTCTATTACGAATAGGAGTTGCTGCAGGGTTGGGCACAAGAACCACTGCTCTGGTCCATGGGACACAACAAGTGACCCAATTAGAAGCAGCAATAGATCAAAACTTAAAGATTTTAGAAACCTCCATCACAGCTTTGCAGGAATCTTTAACCTCTCTCTCTGAAGTTGTTTTACAGAACAGTCGAGGGTTGGACCTCCTTTTCATGACAGAGGGGGGCCTTTGTGCTTCATTGAGGGAAGAATGTTGTTTTTATGTCGACAATACTGGAGTTGTAAAAAAATCTATGAGTAAATTAAAAAGATGCCTTGAAGAGCAACAACGAGAGAGAGAGGCACAAAAAGGGTAGTTTGAGTCTTTTTTTACACAGTCCCCCTGGTTAATTACGTTTTTATCAACCCTGGCCGGTCCAATAATAATCCTCATATTATTACTAACTATAAAACCCTGTTTCCTCAACCATGTAATTTCTTTTCTCCAAGCTCAAATTGGACAAATTAAAATTATGGTAATACCCCACTAGCAGACATAGAATGTGACACCCCACAAAGATCACTTTTATGATTAGAAGTAGCCAGAAAAAGAAGTTTGGAATGAAAGGTTAATAAAATATGTACTTGTCACTTCCTGTTTTTCTGTACACTTAACGAAACACTGTTGAAATCTTGAGAACTCTTTGCTAATCTTGTTCCCAGAATGTGCTGTCCCCAATTGCCAAACTGCAGAATCTACCCCCTCACCCGGTTGAATAGAAACCTGAACTGTACTTGGATCATTGAATGTAGAAGAGAACATCCATTCAAAAAGTTATAGTCAGTTGGATTAGAAAGATAGTCGGTAAGTTTAGGAAGAAAAGTGAGTATAGGATTTGGAACAAAAGTTCTTTAGCAATAGGGTTTTGGTTAGAGAGTCAATGTAAATGTCAACACAAGTGAAGAGTCAGTCACAATGATGCACAGGGCAAAATATGTAGGAAAGCAGATATCAATAGAGACATTAGGAAATCAGGAAAAGAATAAAGTGAGTGATGGGATTAGATATTTTCAACAGGGTTGAGGATGAATATATGAGCTCAGGATAAAACAAATATGAAGTCAACAATAGGATTGACATTTGATAGCATTAGCATAGCCCAAGACAGTGTCCAAAATAAGCTCTGTTGCCCCTCATTTGCCTAAATTCCCAGTGGCCTGTACAACCTTCCTGTGTACCAGGAGTGATCAAATAGGCCTGCCCTTAATACTGCTCTGCTTCTCCAATTTGAGTCCTACTGAGTGTCGGGTACAGATTCTTTATGTGAATTGGAAAGATGAGAAAACTCAAGCACCTACTGGATAGCCTCTGAATAGATTTGAAGAACTCATTTGACCCAAAAGATCCCTATTCTCACTTGATGGAATTCAGGAACCTTACAGAGGAAGGCAAAATACTTCATCAACAATGACTGCTCTTTGTGCCATTTTGGATTTTATGCACCCATGGGATCTTTCTTTAGATCCATCGGGTACTGAGAATATAAGTCAAAGAATCACACTGGGACAAGAGGCTGATTCACACACATCTCTTTCCAAATCAATTAAGGAAAGAGCCAAAGGTAAAGCATATTCATTTCCATTTGAAAAATATTTCCTTCAGGATTCACAAAGGGTTGGCCTGAGACAAAGACCTTCCTGACTCTCAGGGCAACAGAACAATAGGTAAGCAAATGGCCCAAAGCAGGGATTCTCCACTGAGACTTTACTGGTCACACTGATATCTGAGTTTTCTGAGATGCTCGCCATTCCATTCAGCTATCCAGTACATGGCCATGTCACAGAGCTTGGAGGTAGTACATATCTTGGACACAAAACCATGAGCCTATTCTGGAGATTGGCCATAATTCAGGAAGAAAACAGCAACTTAGGAAGGTAGCAGGTATCGCCCATCAATAAGGCAAGCCGCATTCAATTCATAAATTGTGCTGGATGAATGCTGGGAAGCTTTCTATGAGACAGGACACATCCATTGATGCATTCTCTTTTCTAATGTCTACAAGCACGGACACAGTGGGATACACAGACATAGAAACACTTGCATTGTCAAACGACTTACTAGAAACAGTTCACTCCAAACCAAACAAACCGCCTTTTCTAACTATTCTCAGAACATGAGACAAAACCACAAACCCACACCCGCAATGGCACCTCCTTCCCCCAAATAGGTCTGTGACTCTCCGGAGTGTGCTCTGACTGATGGGCCATACTATGATCCTCCGAAATGGCCTGACCTGTCTCAGATCTGGTCTTCTTGGCCAACAATGTGAAGTTGTTAGAAGCCAGGAGTGATCCACTAACTGCTTTCTCAGGAAGAGCCCCTCTTCCGAGCTTTCCTGGCATTTGGCCATCCTCACATCAGTAGGTATCAAGAAAGACTGACTCTGTCCTTTGTAAATCCAAAAAAGTGAGACCACTGGGACTAGAACTGAGACTGGCTCTGGGTGCCTGGCTTTCTGTATCCCAAGTTCAGAGAGTTCCATTACCATGGAAGTGACATGAGATCACTTCCTTCAGGAACTGAATGAGATCACTGCCTTGGCAACCACTTTGTCATAACAATTGCTTCCAACGGTCCCATGAGATGAGGGCTGCCCCTACTTCCTGTGACACTTTCACAAGTTAAAATGGTATATCACCCGTAGGCAAAAGAGAACAGCTCTCCACACAGGCTGGGTTTGGTCCATCTTCTCTACATTAAGAAGAGATAGGCTCATTCTGACTCAACCCTTAATCCTGACCAGGTTGTTTGCCATGGAAGATGATTTTTGCTCTCTCAGGTCTTACATAGCTGCCTACATCTTCTCCAGAGATCATTTCTGCATGGAGCTTTGAGGTTCTCAACAGATGGAAGATCCACTGCATTCCTGTATTGTAAGACCAACACTGTCCCTGCTCTTCTGTAAACATAGATGTGAATTGGAGTCATGAGAAAACCCACGAACCTATGGGATAGCCTCTGCAGAACTTTAAAGAATTCACTTGACCCAAATGATCCCTATTCTCACTTAATGGAGGTCAGGAACCTTACAGAGGAAGGCGAGAGACTCTATCCACCATGACAGTTCTTTTGTCCATTTTGGTTTTGGATGCACACATGGGATTTTTCTTTAGACCCATCATGTGCTGTGAATCTAAGCCACAGCCTCACATAGGGCCAAGAGGCTGATTCAGACACATCCATTTCCAAAGCAATTAATCGAAGAGGCACAGGTAATGACCATTCAATTCCATTTGAAAACTATTTTCTTCAGGCTTCACAAAGTGTGGCCTGAGGCAAAGACCTTCCTGACATTCAGGGCAACAGAATAGGTAAGCAAAAGGCCCAAAGCAGGGTTTCTCCACTGAGACTTTCTTGGGCATACTGATATCTGAGTTTTCTGAGATACTCGCCATTCCCATCAGCTATCCAGTACATGGCCATGTCACAGAGATTGAGGTGGTACATATCTTGGACACAAAATCATGAGCGTATTCTGGAGAGTGTCCAGTATTCAGGAAGAAAACAGGAATTTAGAAAGATAGCAGGAGTTGCCCATCCATACGGCAAGCTGCAGTCCATTCATAAATTGCACAGGATGAATGCTTTGAAGCTTTCTCGTAGACAGGACACATCCATTGATGCATTCTCTTTTCTACTGTCTACAATCACGGACACAGTATGATATATAGACACAGAAACACTCACGTTGTCAAAGGACTTACTAGAAACAGTCCACTCCAAAACAAACAAACCAGCTTTCCTAACTATTCTCAGAACATGAGACAAAACCAAAAACTCACACTCACACCCAAAAAGGCACCTCTTTCCCCCAAGTAGGTCTGTGTCTATCCGGAGTGTCCTCTGACTTGTGGGCCATACTATGTTCCCCAAAAATGGCGTGTCCTGTCTCCGATCTGGTCTCTTTAGCAAACTCTGTGAAGTTGTCAGGAGCCCGTGGTGAGAAACTACCTGCTTTCTCTGGAAAGGCCAGTCTTCATAGTTTCCAGGCATTTGGCTGTCCTCACATCAGTAGGTACCAAGAAAGAGTGACTCTGTCTTGTTAAATCCAAACAAGTGAGCCCACTGGGACATGGAGTGGGTTTGACTCTGTGTGTCTTGTTTCCTGGATCCCAAGATCACAGACTTTCATCACCAATAATGTAAGGTGAGGTCACTTCCTTCAAGAACTGAATGAAGTCACTGCCTTGGAAACCACTTTGTTTTAACAGTTGCTTCCAAGGTTCCCAAAAGATGGAGTCTGCCTCTACTTGCTGTGACTCATTCATAAGTTAGAATGGTATATCAACCATAGGCACCGGGGAACAGCTCTCCACACAGCCATGGTTTGGTCCATCTTCTCTACATTAGGAAGAGAAAGGCTAATTCAGACACATCCCTTCAACCTGACCAGGTTGTTTGCCATGGAAGATGACTTTTGCTCTCTCAGATCCTTCATACCTGCCTACACCTACTCAAGGGATTATTTCTGCAGGGACTTTTGAGGTTCTCAGCTGGTGGATGATACCCTACCTTCCTGGATTTTAAGACCAACTCTGTCCCTGCTCTTCTGTAAAGTGAGATTGAGGGAACAGTGTATGGTTAGTGTTAATAGCATGTTCGATTTGGGTTAGGAGTCATTCTGCTGGATGAATTATGGTATTGGGAACCTGTGATATTTATAAGAATATAAATGTGAAATATATGTATGAGATCAGAGATCTAGGAAAGATTTGAAGCCCAGAAAGGCATTGGGCCCTTGATTGGTATACTTAGATTGAATTATGTTCTGCACCGAGGTCTCAGATAAATCGATATACAATGGCATAGGACCCTATACCTCGGATGATTGAAAGTAGAAGAGAACATCCAGTCAAAAAGGGATAGTCTGTAGGATTAGGAAGATAGTCAGTAGGTTTAGGAAGAAGAGTGAGTCTCGGAGTTGGACCAAAAGTTCTTTAGCAATTGGTTTTCAGTTAGAGGGTGAATGTAAATGTCAGCACATGTGAAGAGACAGTCACAATGATGAACTGGGAAAAATATGTAGGAAAGCAGATATCAATAGGGGCATTAGGAAATCCGGAAAATTATAAAGTGAGTGATAGGATTAGATATTTTCAACAGGCTTGAGGTTAAATATATAATCTTAGGAAGAAACAAATATGTAGTAACCAATAGGATTGACATTTGAGAGCAGTAGGCACATTGGACATAGATGCTTTTAGTAATCCATGGTCACTTTCCATTTAGGCTTTGGTACAATCATATGTGTGACCTTTGCATTTTGTGTCCAGAATACTACTGTGGTAAAATGTATATGTAGATCAGGTGACATAAGTATTTCTTCCACCATAAAGGGGAGTAATATTCTGGAAACTTATAAATTAGTACTGGGGATACAAATAGGTGTACCTTGTGTTGATGATTATTGAGATGATGCATGAATAGACCATATTGTGAATAAAGTATGTAACTGGATCCAACATTAATAAAGTATGTAACTGGATCCAATGGATTGAGTTTGCATCTGAAAATATATTGGAAATCTTATATTGATATATATACCATCATTCCAACGAGTTATATATGCAATGGTATTATTAGGGTTACGGTTTATCGTGAAGAGTGAGTTTTGCTTCAAAAATGATTATGGAATCGAAAATAATGTGTTTAGAAAAGAAGTCTAGTGAAAAGACCAGTAAAGAAACATGGAGGAATACATGTGTTCTGAAGTAGTAAGTAATTGAAAGTGAACCAAATGCCAAAAAATTTTTGAAGTTGTGGATGAAAAAATACATCCTATGATGTCTATAAACTGAAGAAATAGTAATGTACCAGTGTTGAGTAAAATGAACTTCAAAATTACACATCATGTCCCATAGCAATCTACTTGCATTGATGTTAAACTGGGTCAGTTACTGTAGAAATATTAGGATTTTTAAGCACCATCCACTGAACTAGTTTTCAGTAGTAGGAAACCAAAATATATTTCAGGTGTATGAATATTACTGAGAATAATCTTGTGAAATTTGAATTTAAATGAACATAAATGAATATGAATGAATTTAGGGAGTGTATCATAAGACACATATTTCATATTTTTCAAAATCCGTAGAATATACACACACACACACGCACACACACACACACATGCACACACACACACACATTAATATGGTCAATATATATGAAAATCGATATTCATCATGAAATATAATTCATTCACAAATCCAAAAATATTCATTTTACTGAACATGGATTTATGTATAGTGTTTTTCACTAGGAAGCTCACCCATAGGTTGAATTTTCAGTTTCCATCATTATTTAGGGAGAGTCATCTCTTCTCACAATTTTTAATTCCAAGTCAGTGATCTTACAAGAATGTACGTGTGATACCAGGTAGGAATTTTATATGCATAAAAAATTACATGTGCTGAATAGGATACAGAGGAAAGGGAGAGGAATTTACATATGTGATAACTTAAAAAATCATGGAGAATATTAAAATGAAAAGTTACTAATTTAAACACATACTCTGAAAAGAGGAAGACAAATACAAATATACACCATGCTTCCTATAAAAGGACTGTACTTCTATTCAGTTAGTTTTTTTTTTCTCCATGATATTAGATTAGTACTCAGAGTCAGTAGGGTATGGGTTAGTGTCAGGGATTCAGTATTTCAAATGGAAAATAGGAAAATGAATCTAATGTGTATACAAACATGTGATACACAAAAATCTTCCCTTCTTATCCAGAACAATGCCTTGACATAACCATCGCTAAAAGTAAGACACAATTAGAGGAGAGGAGTTAGAAAACCTGTGAATACTATGTGGGAATGAAAATGCTCAGGAGTTCACAACACTGGAGGTGGTAAAACAGTTAGAAAAGTATGGAGAGGTAAACACTCCAGAAACATGGAGCTGTGCTGACCTAAAGACTATTGAGAAACTTCCTCTGAGGTTAGGCACAAGAAATATATGATGGCAATATGAATCAATGGTTCTGAACTGATGTGATTCTGCAATCTGTATATGGTAGTAAAAATGGGAGCTCATATCCCACTTGAATCAAAGTGTGAAATTTGATATATCAAGAAGTATGTACTGTTTTGAACAACCTACAATAAAAATTAATTAAAAAAAGAAAAAGAAATATATGTAATTGTCAGGAGATTTAGCTTCGTTTGTAGTGACACCAAAAATCTGGGTCTGCATCTATGTGACCTGGAGGACATGGTTCTTTATTTTGTAATGAACATGAGGCAGCAGGTCTGAATCTCCCTTTGTAGGTAAACTGTTGCTACTGGGAGCTAAGTGTCTTCCGTGTGGTCTGTGAAGCCATTTGGTCATCCTCCACTTTCAGGGTGTTTCTTACTGCTGCACTGGGAATTTGGTATTTGCTTCATGAAATACAATATGTTCAACTGGGACACAATGCTGGAGGGAGTTCTGTCATGTGTGTTGGTCAGGGTCGCAAGAGAATGTACGAACCAGGCTTCTATCCCACATAGCTTTCCCTTGACTATAGCAACCTGATTCTGAACATTGCCCTGAAACCTCTACGTATAACAAGATGCTTTACATATAAAGGTCTGCTGCATGCACCATGTCAGTCGCAAGATTTGGAAGCCAATGGAAGATCCAGGTGGTCCTACCAAAAATATTATTTACACACCTATAGTCCCACTGCTCTACGCCCACTACCCAGCAGGCTCCAACTTACTGGCATCTCTGTTCTACACCATTTTTCACGAAACTCAGTCAATCAAGGCACTGTTTGTTATACTCAGGATCAGCAACAGGATATCTTAAGGTTATCCAGTACCACCTGGTCATGGGGATTTCATCAATGGTATTAATCTAGTCATTTTTCAAGGATGAAGTGGAGGCACTGTGGCTTTCATTTAATTCAGGAACCATTAAATGGTGAGGAAGCTCATTTCAATGAAGCTCTGGAGAACACTCACAGGCAAGCCTTCCCAAAGAGTGGCCAAAAGGACACATGAATCCAGGCCCATTGAGGTATACAATGTGAGGTCCATGTGTGTTTGGACTCTCAACTATGGCTACCAAGTCTTTAAGGAATTAAATCATGTGATATCCTGGCTCAGAATCCCTGAGCTCTGTGGAAAGCCATCTGGGCCTAGATCTCAGTTTCCAAAAGCGATTCTCATGCGTGGTCTCCTAAATCCCAACACTATTCATGGCAATACTTCTCTGAGGTCAGTTCCAGAACTCAGGTCTCTAAGGGAATCACCACAGAGTCAAGCCCTGGTGGACCCAGTCATCTCTTCAACTACACACAAATTACCACAATTAAACAAGAACCCTCCCATATCGCCCCTCCATCTTCTTTCATATAGACACTCATCATAATCTGGCTGGAGGTTTCCATGAGGGGGCGCAGACCAAGACAGTGTCCCAAATAAGCTCCTTTGCCCCTCATTGCCTAAAGTCAAGGTGGCCTGGACACCCATCCTGTGAACCAAAAGTGATCAAATAGGCCTGCCGTTAATACCGCTCCAATTTGAGGACTACTGTCTGTGGGGTTTAGATTCTTTATGTGAATTTTAGTCATGAGAAAACCCAAGCACAATGGGCTAGCCTCTGCAGGTTTTGTAGAACTCTTTTGACCCAAAGGATCCCATTCTCACTTGATGGAGGTCAGGAACCTTACAGAGGAAGTCGAGAGACTTCATCCCAATAATTCCTCTTTTGGCGAATTTTCTTTGGATGCAACACATGGTAACTTTCTTTAGATCCATCAGGTGCTGAGAATCTAAGCCACAGCCACACACAGGGCCAAGGGCCTGATTCAGACACATCCCTTTCCAAAGCAATTAAGGAAAGTGCCACAGGTATGCCCATTCATTTCCATTTGTAAACTGTTTTCTTCAGGCTTCAAAAGGGGTGGCCTGAGGAAAAGACTTCCTGACATTCAGGGCAACAGAACAATAGGTAAGCAAAAGGCCGAAAGCAGGGTTTCTCCTCTGAGACTTTCCTGGTCACACTGATATCTGAGTTTTCTGAGATGCTCGCCATCCCCTACAGCTATCCAGTACATGGCCATGTCACAGAGCTTGGAGGTGGTACATATCTTGGACACAAAACCATGGGCCTATTCTTGAGATTGGCCGGAATTCAGGAACAAAATAGAAACTTAGGAAGGTAGCAGGTGTTGCTCATCGATAAGCAAGCTACAGTCCTTCATAAAGGGCAATATGAATGCTGAGAAGCTTTCTACTAGACACGACACATCCATTGATGGATTCTCTTTTCTAATGTCTACAACCACGGAAACAGTGGAATACACAGACATAGAAACACTCGCCCTGTGAAAAGACTTACTAGAAACAGTCCGCTTCAAATGAAACAAACCGACTGTCCTACCTATTCTCAGAAAATGAGACAAAACCACAAACCCACAACCACACCCACAAAGGCACCTCCTTCCCCTAAGTAGGTCTGTGACTATCCAGAGTGTCCTCTGACTTGTGGGCCATAATATGTTCCCCCAAAATGGCCTTTCCTGTCTCAGATCTTGTCTCCTTGTCCAACTCTGTGAACTTCTTAGGAGCCAACGGTGAGCAACTACCTGCTTTCTCATGAAAAACCCTGCATTCGAGCTTTCCTGGCATTTGGCCTTCCTCACATCTGTAGGTACCAAAAAATACTGACCCTGTCCTTGGTAAATCCAAACAAGTGAGACCACTGGGACTGGGACTGGGATTGGCTCTGTGTGCCTGGCTTCCTGGATCCCACGTTCAGAGAGTTCCATCACCAAGAAAGTGAGGTGAGGTCACTTCCTTCCTGAACTGAATGAGGGCACTGTCTTGGCAGCCACTTTGTCCTAACTGTTGCTTCCAAGGGTCCCAAGAGATTGAGGCTGCCGCTACTTCCTGTGACATTTTCACAATTTAGAATGGTATATCAACCAAAGGCACCCAGGAATAGATCTCCACACAGGCCTGGTTTGGTCCATGATCTCTACATTAAAAAAAAAATCTGATTCAGACACAACCTTTTATCCTGACAGGGTTGTTTGCCATGGAAGATGACTTTTGGTCTCTCAGGTCCTTTATTGCTTCCTACATCTTCTCCAGGGATCATTTCTGCATGGACCTTTGAGGTTCTCAGCAGGTGGAAGTTTTTCTACATTTCTGTATTGTAATATCAACTCCTTCCCTGCTCTTCTGTAAAGTTAGATTGAGGGAACAGTGTCCGGTTATGGTTAAAAACATGCTCGATTTGGGTTAGAAATCATTTTGCTGGATGAATGATCGTATTGAGAACTTGCTATGTGTAGAAGAATATATAGGTGAAATATATGTATGAAAAAAGAAATCTAAGTCTGATTTGAAGGCCAGAAGGGCATTGGGCCCTTGATAGGGATACGTGGTGTTGAATTACGTTCTGCAGAGTTGTCTCAGATAAATCGATATACAATGGCATAGCACCTTGTACGTTGCATGAATTAATGTAGAAGGAACATCAAGTCAAAAAGGCATAGTCGGTAGTGAAAGGTTAATAAAATTAATAAAATAGGTACTTGTCACTTCCTGTTTTTCTGTATGCTTAACAAAACACTTTTGAAATCTTGAGAAATGTTTGCTAATCTTGTTCTAGAATGTACTGTTCCCAACAGCCGAACTGCAGAATGTACTCCCTCACTCGGTGTCATGCAAATCGCCCACTCGCCCTTACCCATCACTAAACTTCCCTCTCTTCCCTCTCCAAGGAAAGTATATAAGCTCTGCTTAAGCTGTTCTCAGAGGTCTCTGCTCTATTTAATTTAGCTCTGAGCTCCATCATGCTGGACCACAAATAAACCCTTTGCTGTTGCATGAGACAGTCTCTTGGTAGTATCTTCCTCTGACACTCGCCTGACCTTTACATATTGAGGTTCCACCGAGTTCCAGCAGTGGCGGACGAGAGACCCAAGTAAGGCGCCTCTTTCCCGTTTCAGGTTTCTTGTTAGGGCTTGGCAAAATTGCTGGCGATGAAGAGCCTGGGCTCTCTCCGACGGTGGCTGAGAGACGTGTCACAGAGACAAAGGGCACCTCTCTGGAGGACCCCGCAGAGAACTCGGGAAATCAAGGAACAATAGTCTTCTCGACTCAGTGATATTTTCTTTTAGATTCGTTATTGCCATACCATTGGGTTTTGCCGGCTACTCATTCCTGGTCTCAGTGTTGGACGTTCATTGCCTGTCTTTATGGTCTTGTCTTATCTGTGTCGTGTGTCCTTGCTTTTACTGTTTGTGGAACTTTCATTATGGAACAGAGCGCGTCAATGCCTCTGTCCCTGACCCTTGATCACTGGACCAAAGTCCGCTTAAGGACTCAGAATCTTTCTTTTTTTAGTAAAACGCTGGACCTGGCAGAATCTCTGTGCCTCAGAATGGCCCATCTTTGGAGTCATATGGCCCCTAGAAGGATCTTTCTACTTCCCACTAATTTAAAAAGTCAGAGGTATTGTCTTTCAGCCAGCGCCACATAGCCATCAGGATCAACAGCCATATATCTTAACTTGGCAGGACCTCAGCAAATCTCCTCCTCCATGGGTGAAGCCTTTCCTTGCCCCTACCTCTGCTCCTACTCCTTCCCCCATGATCTCTCAAATCCTCTCAACCTCCTCCTCCTCCACCCTCTGTTCTCCCTGAGTCACAGATTTGACTCTACTGGACTCTTCCCCCCCTCCTTATCCCCTGCCCTCGTCCCCTAACACACAACACACTCTAAGTGATTCCGCTGCTGCTGACTAAGCCTCTCTACCATTGGAGGAAGCTAAGCCGGTAATAGGATCTGACAATGGACCGATGTTCATGGCCCAGGTAAGTCAGGGGTTAGCCAGGAACCTGGGGATTAATTGGAAGTTAAATTGTGCTTATAGACCACAGACTTCAAGACAAGTAGAAAGAATGAATAGAACCATTAAAGAGACCTTAACGAAATTAAGCTTAGAGACCAGCATAAGATTGGACTATGCTCCTGCCTTATGCAATGTTTCATGCAAGAAAAAATCCCTTTGTTTCTTTGAGTAACCTTACCACGTGTGAAATTCTTTATGGTGGCCCTCCTCCAATAGGGGACCTAAGCCCAACTGTAAGACCTAAAGATCCTTTCCACACCCCCTTGCTTGACAGACTTAAAGATCTTGAAAGAACTCAGTAATACCTGTGAAAACAGCTGGCCACTGCCTACCCAACTGGGAACCAGGGGATTCCACATCCATATCAAGTAAGAGATTTCATCTATGTAAGATGATATCAGGTGTCATCCCTGGTACCCCGCTGAAAAGGACCATACCAGGTGCTATTATAACACCTACAGTGGTAAACGTAAACAGAATCACTTCCTGGATCCATGCCTCTCATCTCAAGCCTGCTCCCTGTACAGAATCTTTCTGGAAACTGAAAAAGACTGGTAACAGTTTCAAATTGTGTATTTGCAATGTGAATAAGGTTATATACTCTCCCCTTGGCTACAAGTAGTCCTAACCCTCATCAGCCCATTAAGCAGTGATGGCTGATCACAAATCCTACTGGAAAAGAAGTATGGTCTATCTCGCATACAGCCCCCTTAGGGACATGGTGGCCATCTCTCCACCCAGACATTTGTTAGCTGGCTATAGGTATTTCCTATTGTGATATCCCTGATGAAGAGGATCCCACTAAAATACCATTAAATCCCTTCTGTACCATAGATAATGGAAACAAACATTATGGATGTAGGGACACGCGAGCCAGATGCAGGTTGGCTAGTCTAGATTACTAAGTTTGCCTTGCAGACTATCAAAGCCACAAAGAGTAATGGCTGTGTGGGGGAAAAGCCGACTTTTTCTGTATGTCATGGGAATGTGTGCATACAGGGGCTGCCTGATGGAACCCCAATTCTTCATCAAATTCAGTACACAGCATTGGCCACATTACCAATTAGACAACCAAAAACTATGGCACCCAGAGGGGTCTCTAGATCCTCAAATTTTGTGTGACCTTTTTGACTTCTGCAAGTGCTCAAAAGAGTGAAAGGAAATTCCCCTATGTGGAAGCCTTTTCCCTCCTTCACTCACATCCTGAACTATGCTTCTCCAATAGATCATTATCCTCAGCCTTCTGCTCCAGACCCTCTGCTGTCACTCCCATCTCAGCAACTTGATTTCTCCCCTCCAATAACTAGATCAGAAACCGAAAGCTCCACCAGTTCTCTGACCATCGCCCCCTTGCTGAGGTAGCAGCTACATAGGTACCGCTCCACCGACTCATTCCTCTCATCTCCTGTCAGTGCCCTCACCGGGTCCCACCAGGTCCTCTTACCAGCTAACCCAATGCTCAAACGAGCTGAGGAGAGCCCTGAGACCCTTATCCAAGATGTAATATAATTGGCCTTTAAAGTTGCTTTGTCATCACTGAAAACAGGTTACTAAAATTTAAAGTCCCTCACAGGATTTTGGGATCCTCACTCCCGTCTTTCACTCTGCTCTACCTGATCTACTGCTCAAGTTTGCTGCTAGGAAATTCCCAATACCCTTTCGCATTATTCTTTTACATCTCTCTTTTCCCTCATTCTCAGATCCTCGGAGGTGCTCTCAGCCCCAACGTCCCCGTCTTTCCCCCTCTGTACCAGGCCCACAGAAAAGTCTTAAATGACCTTCTTCAGAAGTCTTCACCATGGCTGAGTTTTGAACTTTCAGCAAAACAGTCCCAATAAAGACTTTAATGTAGATAAACTTTCTCTTTCATCTTGCCCTGTTCTACTTGGCCACTGGCTAAAAATCTCAGTACTTCTAAGCTAGACAACCCCTAACTAGTTTTTCACAAAATATGTGAACAAGTCCTCTGGCCTTCAGCTGGGGCTTCACAGAGATGGCTACATTTCTAAGATAAAGAAATTACCAACCAGGCTCCATGGTAACAGCTGGCAGGGGGAAAATAAGAAAGGGAAAAAAAAGCTCTCCTCCTAGCAGGTGTCCTTGAAAAGTTAACTTGCCCAGAACAGAAGGAAAAACAGAAACAAATACTGCTTTTTCAAACTTCTGAAGACTGTGAACTTCTGAGCCCCATCCCTTATATGTTGGGTACAAAATTCTGAAACTACCTAATCTTGAGTTTCAGGGGAATAACTGATTACAATAGAAGCAATGCCCTCTGAATCCGGTTGCAACCAAATAGGACTGTTTCCCACTCTTGAGTGCTATCTTAGGTGCCTTGCTTTGTCAGTGCCTACAACAGCATAATTCTATATACTTAAACATCGTTTATGTTTTCATGAAATGATCAAGATATGTGATAAATTGTGTAATGGTGCAGATGTTTCCCAGAGTGCTCTATCATGACGCAGGTTCATTTGAAGATCAAATAGGGGGGGCATACAACCGGTTCCACTGGGAACATATATCCCTCACTTTAGCCATCCTATTAGGATTAGGAGTTGCTGCACGGGTGGGCAGAGGAACAAGTGGCATTGTCCATGGGACACAAAAGATGACCCAATTAGAAGCAGCAATAGAGCAAAAGTAAGATATTAGAAACCTCCTTCAGGGCTTTGCATGAAACTTTAACCTCTCTCTCTGAAGTTGTTTTACAGAACAATTGAGGGTTGGACCTCCTCTTCATTAGAGAAGGGGGCCTTTGTGCTGCATTGAGGGAAGAATGTTGTTTTTATGCTAACTATACTGGAGTTGTAATAAAATCTATGAGTAAATTTAAAAGACACCTTGAAGAGCATCAACAAGTGAGAGAGGCCCAAAAAGGGTGGCTTGAGTCTTGGTTCACACAGTCCCCCTGGTTAACTACGTTTTTATCAACCCTGGCCGGTCCAATAATAATCCTCATATTATTGCTAACTATAAAACCCTGTTTGCTCAACCGTGTAATGTCTTTTCTCCAAGCTCAAATTGGACGAGTTAAACTTATGGTAATACCCCACTAGCAGACATTGAATGTGACACCCTCCAATGATCATTTTTATGATTAAAATTAGCCAGAAGAAGAAGTGGGGAATGAAATATTAATAAAATAGGTACTTGTCACATCTTGTTTTTCTGTATGCTTAACAGAACACTGTTGAAATCTTGAGAAATGTTTGCAAATCTTGTTCCCAGTATGTTCTATCCCCAGCTGCCAAATTGCAGAATGTACTCCCTCTCCCAGTTGCATGCAAACCGCCCACTCGCCTTGACCCATCAATACAATTCCCTCCCTTCCCTCTCCAGGGAAAGTATATAAGCTCTACTTCAGCTATTCTCAGGGCTATCTGCTCTATTCAGGTGAGCTCTGAACCCCAGCATGCTGGACACCCAATAAACCCTTTGATGTTGCATGAGATAGTCTGTTGGTAGTCTCCTCCTCTGAAGCTCGCACCACATTTAGTTGGATGATTAAATGTAGAAGAGAACATCCAGTCAAAAAGGGATAGTCTGTAGCATTAGGAAGATAGTCAATAAGTTTAGGAAGAAGGGTGAGTATAAGATTTGGAACAAAAGTTTCTTAGCAATAGGATTTCGATTAGAGAGTGAATGTAAATGTCAGCACAGGTGAAGAGTCAGTCACAATGATGAACTGGGGAAAAAATGTAGGAAAGCATATATCAATATAGACATTACAAAATCAGGCAGAGTATAAAGTGAGTGATAGGATTAGACATTTTGAACAGGGTTGAGTTTAAATATATAATCTTAGGAAGAAACAAATATGTAGTCACAAATAGGATTGACATTTGAGAGCATTGGGCAAATTTCAGGTGGATGAATATTTCTGAGAATAATCTTGTGAATAGTTGATTATAAATCCACATACATGAACATGAATGAATTTAGGGAGTGAATATAAGACACATATATTTCATATTTTGAAAAATCTGGAGAGTGTATATATATATATATATATATATATATATATATATATATACACATATGTATACATATACATAAAACACACACACAGACAAAAAAGTAGCAATATATATGTCAATCAAAATTCATTATAAAATATATACCTTCCACAGATCTAAAAATATTCATTTTACTGAACATGGATTTATGTATAATGCTGTTCAACTAGCAAGCTCACCCATAGGTTGAATATTCAGTTCCAACAGGGTTTAGTAGGAGTGATCTCTTCTAACAATTTGTATCTGCCAAGTCAGCCACCTCACAAGAATGTACGTGTGGTACCAGATAGGAATCTATATGTGCATATAAGAATACAGAGAAAGGGAGACAGGAATTCACATATTTGTTAACCTTAAAAATACAAGGACAACTATTTCAACAAACAATTGACTAGATTTATAACTCCAACTCTGTATCATGCAAAAGGCAAGTCCATCTATACACCATGCCTACTCTGAACTGCTTGTATTTCTATTCTTTATGGGTTATTTTTCTCCATCATATTAGGATTAGTAGTCAGAGTCTGGTAGGGTATGGGTTAGAGTCAGGTATTCAGTATTTTGAATTGAAAATAGGACACTGAATCCAATGTGTATGCAAATATATGCTACGGAAAAATCTTCCCACTCTCCTCCAGAACAATGCCTTGACATTACCTTCGCCCCAAGTAAGACACAATTAGAGGAGAAGAGTTAGAAAATCTGTGAATACATATCTAGAATGGAAAATGCTCCAGATTTCACATCTTTGGAGGTGGTAGAGGAGTTTCCAAAAGTAAGAGACAGGGTAAACACTCCACAAACATGGAGCTCTGCTGGCCAAAAGACATTTTGAGAATCTGCCTGTGAGGTTGGGCACTTGAAATATATGTTGTTGTCAGGAGCTTTAGCTTTATTTGTAGTGAAACCATCAAAGCTGGATCTGCATCTATGTGACATGGAGGAAATGGTTACTTATTTTCAAATAAAAATGAGGCAGCAGTGATGAATTCTCTTTTTGTAGGTAAACTGTGGCCACTGAGGGCTAAGGGTCTTCCCGTGTGGACTGTGAAACCAATGGTCATCCTCCAGTTTTCGTGGTGTTTCTTGCTGCTGCACTGGGAGTTTGGTATTTGCTTCATGAAATACAACGAGTTCAAATGGGACACAGTGCTGAAGGGAGTTCTGTCAGGTGTGGTTGGCAGGGTCTCCAGGAGAATGCACCAACCAGGGTTCTATCTCAAGTAGCTTGCCCCCTTGACAATAGCAACATGATACTGAACATTGCCCTGAAACCTCTCCATATAAAAATATGCCTTTACATATATGGGTGTGATGGTTGCACCATGTCAGTCACAGCCATTTGGAAGCCAATGGAAGATCCACATGGCCCCACCACAGATGTTTTATCACACATTTGCATAACACAGCTCTAGGCCCACGACTTACCAGGCCCCAACTTACTGGCATCTCTGTTCTACACCATTTTCATGAAACCCAGTCAATCAAGGCCCTGTCTGTTATACTCATGATCATCAAGAGGACATCAAAGGTCCTCCAGTGCCAGCTGGTCATCGGAATTTCTAAAATTTCATGGTAATTATCTAGCATTTTTTCACAGATGCATTTGGAGGCAATGTTGGTTTCAATTCATTCAGGAACCATTAAATGGTGAGGAAGCTAATTTCAGGGAAATCTCTGGAGCACTTTCACAGGCAAGTCTACCCAAAGAGTGGCCAAAAAGTCACATGAAGCCAGGCCCATTGAGGTCTACAAAGCGAGGTCCAAGTGTGTTTTGAATCTCAATTATGCCTGCCAAGTCTTTCAGAATAAAATCATGTAATATCCTGGCTGTGATTCCCAGTGTTCTGTGGAAAGCCACTCTGGGCCTTGATCCCAGGTTCCAATGGCAACTCTCATTCCTGGCCTCCTAAAATCCCAACACAATTCATGTCAATACTTCTCTGAGGTCAGTTCCAGAACTCAGTCTCTAAGGGGAATCACAGCAGAATTCATGCCCAGGTGGACCCAGTCATCTCTTCCAACTGCCACACAAATGACCACAATTATAACCAAAACACTCCTACATGGCCCTCATCTTCTACCATAAAGATACTCATCATAACATCTGGATGGATGTTTTCATGAGAGGCACATCCCAAGACAGTGTCCAAAATAAGCTCCCTTGCCCCTCATTTGCCGAATGTCAGGGTGGCTTGGACACCCTTCCTGTGAACCAGGAGTGATCAAATAGGCCTGCCCTTAATACTGCTTCGCTTCTCCAATTTGAGGCTCTCTGACTGTGGGGTCTAGATTCTTTTTGTGAATTGGAGTCATGAGAAAAGCCAAGCACCTCTGCAGAGATTTGAAGAACTCATTTCACCCAAAGGATCCCTATTCTGACATGATGGATTTCAGAAACCTAACAAAGGAAGGCAATATAATTCATGCACATTGATTGAACGTTTTTCCATTTTGGTTTAGATGCACATATGGGATCTTTCTTTACATCCATCAGGTGCTGAGAATCTAAGTCACAGCCTAAAACAGGGCAAAGGGCCTGAATCAGACACATCCTTTTCCAATGAAATTAAGCAAAGAGCCAGAGGTGATGCACATTCATTTCCATTTGAAAACTGTTTTCTTCAGGCTTAACAAAGGGGATGCATGAGACAAAGACCTTTCTGATATTCAGGGCAACAGAACAATAGGTAAGCAAAAGGCCCAAAGCAGGGTATCTCCACTGAGACTTTCCTGATCACACTGATATCTGAGTTTTCTGAGATGCGGGCCATTCCATTCAGGTATCCAGTACATGGCCATGTCAAAGACCTTGGATTTGGTACATATCTTGGACGCATAACCATGAGCCTATTCTAGAGAGTGGCCAGAATTCAGGAAGAAAACAGGGACTTAGGAAGGTATTAGGTGTTGCCCGTACATAAGGCAAGCCACACTCCATTCATAAATTGGGCACGATGAATGCTGGGAAGCTTTATACTAGACATGACACATCCATTGCTGCATTCTCTTTTCTCATGTCTACTACCACAGGCACAGTGGGATACACAGACATGGAAACACTCACCTCGTCAAACGACTTACCAGAAACAGTTCACTCCAAAACAAACAAACCGCCATTGCTACCTATTTTCAGAACATGAGACAAACCACAAACCCACACCCACTCCCAAAAAGGCACCTCCTTCCCCAAGTAGGTGTGTGACTAACCAGAATGTCCTCTGACTGGTGGCCATACTCTGTTCTTCCGAAATGGCCTGTCCTCTCTCAGATCTGTTTTCCTTGGCGAACTCTGTAAAGTTGTAAGGAAAAAATGGAGAGCTACTACCTGCTTTCTCAGGAAAGTTCCCTCTTCAGAGCTCTCCAGGCATTTGGTAATCCTCACTTCAGTAGGTACCAAGAATGACTGACTCTATCCTTGCTAAATCCAAACAAGTGGGCCCACTGGGACTGGGACTGAAACTGCATCTGGGTGCCTGGCTCCTTGGATACAAAGTTCAGAGAGTTCCATCACCAAGGAAATGAGGTATGTCACATTCTTTGGAACTGAATGAGGTCACTGCCTTGGCAAATATATATCTTATGATGTACAAAAACTGAAGAAATAATAATGTACCAGTGTCGAATACAAATGAATGACAAATTACATATCATGTCCCATAGGATTCTACTTGCATTGATGTTAGACTGGGTCAGTTACTGTAGAATAATTAGGATTTGTATGCACCATTCACTGAAGTTAGTTTTCAGTACTAGGAAACAAATATGTATTTCAGGTGGATGGATATTTCTGATTATATTCTTGTGAAAAGTGGATTCTAAATCCACATACATGAACATGAATGAATTTAGAGAGTGTATATTAGACACATATATTTCATATTTTGAAAAATTTGGAGAGTATATCTATATCTATATCTACATCTATACACACACACACACACACACACACACACACACACACACAACACTCACAGACATTAAAAAGTACCAATATAAATGCCAATCGAAATTCATCAGTAAATATATATCATCCACAAATGCAAAAATATTTATTTTACTGAACATGAGTTAATGTATAATGTTCTACTAGGACGCTCTCCTATAGGTTGAATTTTCATATCCAACAGCATTTAGGAGGAGTGAACCCTTCTCACAATTTGTATCTGCCAAGACAGCCATCTCACAAAAATGTACGTGTGATACCTGGTAGGATTCTATATATGCATATAAATATACATGTGTGAATAGGCTACAGAAAAGGGAAACAAGAATTCACATATTTGTTAAGTTTAAAAACACATGGAGAATATTTCAATTAAAATTTGACTAGATTTATAACTCCTACCTTATATAATGCATATGTCAAGTCCAACTATACAACATGTCTCCTCTGAAGTGCTTGTATTTCCATTGTATTGGGTTAATTTTCTCCATTATATTAGGATGAATAGTCTGAGACTACTAGATATGGGTTAGTGTCAGGGATTCAGTATTTCGAATGGAAAATTGGAAAATGAATCCAATGTGTATGTAAATATATGCTGCACAAATATCCTCCCGCTCTCATCCAGAACAATGCCTTGACATTACCTTCACCCCAAGTAAGACACAATTAGAGGAGAAGAGTTACAAAATCAGTGAATACATATCTGGAATGGAAAATGCTCAGGAGTTCACAACCTTGGAGGTGGTAGAGGAGTTTCCAAAACTAAGGGACAGGGTAAACACTCCACAAACATGGAGCTCTGCTGGCCTAAAAACTTTTTGAGAAACTGCCTCTGAGCTTCCACACTTGAAATATATGTAGTTTTCAGGAGATTTGGCTTCCTCTGTAGTGAGACCATCAAAGCTGGGTCTGCATCTATGTGACCTGGAGGACATGGTTTCTTATTTTCCAATGAACAAGATGAAGCAGTGCTGAATCCTCTCTTTGTAGGTAAACTGAGGCCACTGGGGACTAAGTGTCTCCCCGTGTGGACTGTGATGCCATTTGGTCCTCCTCCAATTTGTGGTGTTTTTGCTGCTGCACTGTGAGTTTGGTATTTGTTTCACGAAATACTAGGAGCTAAACTGGGACACAGTGCTGGAGGGAGTTCTGTCACGTGTGGTGGGTCAGGGTCTGCAAGAGAATGCACCAACTAGGCTCCTATCTCTCACAGCTTGCCCCATTGCCCCCTTGTCCATATCAACCTGATTCTTAATTTTCCTCTGAAAACTCTCCATATAACAAGATGCCTTTACATATAAGGGTCTGCTGGCTGCACCATGTCAGTTACAAGCCATTTGGAATCCAATGGTAGATCCACATGGCCCTACCACGGATGTTTTATCAAACACCTCCCCACCACTGCTCTAGACCCACTGCTCAGCAGGCTCCAACTTACTGGCATCTCTGTTCTACACCATTTTCATGAAACTCAGTAAATCAAGGCATTGTCTGGTATACTCATGATCAGCAACTGGACATCCAATGTTTCTCCAGTGCCACCTGGTCATAGGATTTTCAAAAATTTCATGGTATTTATGTAGCCATTTTTCAAGCATATAGTTGGAGGCACTGTGGGTTTCAGTTCATTCAGCAAACATTAAATGGTGAGGAAGCTCATTTCAATGAAATCTCTGGAGAACTCTCACAGGCACGGCTTCCAAAAGAGTGGACAAAAGGTCACATTAGGCCAGGCCCATTGAGGTCTACAATGTGAGGTCCATGTGTGTTTTGACTCTCAACTATGGCTGCCATTTCTTTAAGAATAAAATCATGTGATATCCTTGCTGAGATTCCCAGTCCTCTGTGGAAATTCACCCGGGGCCTAGGTCTCAGTTTCCAAGAGCGACTTTCATGCGTGGCCTCTTAAAATCCCAACAAAATTCATGGCAATGTTTCTCTGAGTTCAGTTCCAAAACCCAGTCTCTAAGGGGAATCACACCAGAGTTCAAGCCCACGTGGACCCAGTCATTTTTTCCAATGCCACACAAATGACCAAAATTAAAACCAAAACACTCCCACATGGCCCTCATCTTATTCCATATAGTCAATCATCTTAACCTCTGGCTGGAGGTTTCCATGAGGGGCGCAGCCCAAGACAGTGTCCAAAATCAGCTCGTTTGCCCCTCATTTGCCTAAAGTCAGGGTAGCCTGGACACCGTTTCTGTGAACCAGGAGTGAACAAATAAGCCTGCCGTTAATACTTCTGTGTTTCTCCAATTTGAGGCCTACTGATTTTAGGTATCGATTCTTTAGGTGATTTAGAGTCATGCAAAAACACAAGCACCTCTGCAGGGCTTTGAAGAACTCATTTGACCTAAAGAATCCCTATTGTCATTTGATGGAGTGCAGGAACCTAACAGAGGAAGGCAAGAGACTTCATCCACAATGAATGAAATTTTTTGCCATTTTGGTTTTGGAAGCTCACATGGGATCATTCTTAAGATCCATCAGGTGCTGAGAATCTAAGTCACAGCCACACACAGGTCCAAGAGGCTGATAAAGACACATCCCTTTCCAAAGCAATTAAGCAAAGAGCCACAGGTGAGGCCCATTCATTTCCATTTGAAAACTGTTTTCTTCAGGCTTCACAAAGGGGTGGCCTGAGGCAAAGACCTTCCTGACATTCAGTGAAACACAACAATAAGTAAGCAAAAGGCCCAAAGCAGGGTTTCTGCACTGAGACTTTCCTGGTCACACTGATATCTGAGTTTTCTGAGATGCTCGCCATTCTCTTCAGCTATCCAGTACATGGCCATGTCACAGAGCTTGGAGGTGGTACATATTTTGGACACAAATCCATGAGCCTATTCTGGAGAGTGGCCAGAAATCAGGAAGAAAACAACAACTTAGAAAGATAGCAGGTGTTGCACATCGATAAGACAAGCTGCAGTCCATTCATATATTGGGCAGGATGAATTATGGGAAGATTTATACTAGACAGGACACATCCATTAATGCATTCTCTTTTCTAATGTCTACAACAACGGGCACAGTGGGATACACAGAAACAGAAACACTCGCCGTGTCAAATGACTTACTAGAAACGGTCCACTCCAAACCAAACAAACCGCCTTTCCTATCTATTCTCAGAACATGAGACAAAACAACAAACCCACACCCACTCCCACAAAGGCACCTCCTTCCCCCAAGTAGGTCTGTGACTATCCGGAGTGTCCTCTGACTGGTGGGCCATACTATGTTCCCCCGAAATGGCCTGTCTTCTCTCAGATCTTGTTTCCTTGACCAACTCTGTGAAGATGTCAGGAAAAAGTGGTTAGCCACTACCTGTTTTCTCAGGAAAGGTCCATCTTCAGAGCTCTCCTGGCATTTGGCCATCCTCACATCATTAGGTACCAAGAAAACTGACTCTGTCCTTGGTAAATCCAAACAAGTGAGCCCACTGGGACTGGGACTGGGACTGCCTCTGGGTGCCTGGCTTCTTGGATACCAAGTTCAGAGAGTTCCATCACCAAGGAAATGAGGTATGTCACATTCTTTGGAACTGAATGAGGTCACTGCCTTGGCAACCACTTTGTCCTAACAGTTGCTTCCAAGGGTAACATAAGATGGAGGTTGCCCCTACTTCCTGTGACACTTTCATAAGGTAGAATGTATATCACCATTGGCACCCGGGAACAGCTCTCCACTCAGCCCTGGTTTGGTCCATCTTCTGTACAATAAGAAGAGAGAGAGGCAGATTCAGACACATCCCTTCATCCTGACCAGGTTGTTTGCCATGGAAGATGACTTTTGCTCTCTGAGGTGCTTCAAACCTGCCTACAACTTCTCCAGGTATCATTTGTGCATGGACATTTGAGGTTCTCATCAGGTGGAAGGTCCCCAACTTTCCTGTATTGTAAGAACCACTCTGTCCCTGCTCTTCTGTAAAATGATTGAGGGAACAGTGTATACTTGGGGTTAAAAACAGGTTTGATTTGGGTTACGAGTGATTCTGTGTGATGAATAATGGTATTGGGAACCTGCAATATTTACAAGAATATAGAGGTGAAATATAAGTAGGAAAACAGAAATCTAGGTATGATTTGAAGCCCAGAAGGGTTTTGCCCTTAATTGGGATACTTAGCTTTGAATGATGTTCTGCAAAGATGCCTCAGATAATTCGATATACAATGGCATAGGACCTTGTACATTGGATGATTGAATTTAGAATAGAACATCCAGTCAAAAAGGGATATTCAGTAGGATTAGGAAGATAGTCGGTAGGTTTAGGAAGAAGAGTGAGTATAGGATTTGGACCAAAAGTTCTTTAGCAATAGACTTTCGGTTGTTGAGTGAATGTAAATGTCAGCACATATGAAGAGTCAGTCACTATGTTGAACTGGGGAAAATATGTAGAAAAGCAGATATCAATAGAAACATTACGAAATCAGGCAAAGTATAAAGTGAGTGATAGAATTAGACATTTTCAACAGGGTTGAGTTTGAATATATAAATTAGGAAAAAAACAAATATGTAGTCACCAATAGGATTGACAATTGACAGCATTAGGCAACCTGGACATGGATGTTTTTAGAAATCCATGTTCACTTTCCATTTAGGCTTTGGTACAATCATAAGTGTGACCTTTCCATTTTTTGTCCAGAATATTACTGTGATAATGAGGTGACATGAGTATTTCTTTCACCATTTCTGGGAGCAATATATTGAAGATGTAAAATGAGAATCGGGGGTACAAAGAGGTGTACCCTGTTTCTAGGAACATAGAGAAAAAGCATGAATAGACCATACTGTGAATAAATAATATAATTTTTTGAACTTTAAATAATGAATTGAACTGATATCTGAAACATTAAAGGAAATCGTATATTGATATACAATCATTCATTCCAACCAGGTATATAGGTAATGGAAATATTAGTGTTTTGGTTTATCATGAAGAGTGTGTGAGTTTTGCTTCAAAATGATTATGGAAATTCAAAATAATGTGTTTGGAAAGAAGTCTCATGAAAAGACCAGTCAAGAAACCCTGACAATACATGTGTTCTGAAGCAAGAAGTGGTGAAACTTGAAACAAATGCTTATTAATTTGTGAACTTGCGGATGAAATGTATATCCTGTGATGTGCAAAAACTGAAGAAACAATAATGTACCAGTGTCGAATACAAATGAATGACAAATTACATATCATGTCCCAAAGAAGTCTACTTGCATTGATGTTAGACTGGGTCAGTTACTGTAGAATAATTAGGATTTGTATGCACCATTCACTGAAGTTAGTTTTCAGTACTAGGAAACAAATATGTATTTCAGGTGGATGAATATTTCTGATTATAATCTTGTGAAAAGTGGATTGTAAATCCACATACATGAACATGAATGAATTTAGAGACTGTATATTAGACACATATATTTCATATTTTGAAAAATTTGGAGAGTATATCTATATCTATATCTATATCTATATCTATATCTATATCTATATATACACACACACACACAACACTCACAGACATTAAAAAGTACCAATATAAATGCCAATCGAAATTCATCAGTAAATATGTATCATCCACAAATGCAAAAATATTTATTTTACTGAACATGAGTTAATGTATAATGTTGTTCTACTAGGACGCTCTCCTACAGGTTGAATTTTCATTTCCAACAGCATTTAGGAGGAGTGAACTCTTCTCACAATTTGTATCTGCCAAGACAGCCACCTCACAAAAATGTACGTGTGATACCTGGTAGGATTCTATATATGCATATAAATATACATGTGTGAATAGGCTACAGAAAAGGGAAACAAGAATTCACATATTTGTTAAGTTTAAAAACACATGGAGAATATTTCAATTAAAATTTGACTAGATTTATAACTCCTACCTTATATAATGCAAATGTCAAGTCCAACTATACAACATGTCTCCACTGAAGTACTTGTATTTCTAATGTGTTGGGTTAATTTTCTCCATCATATTAGGATGAATAGTCTGAGTCTACTAGGTATAGGTTAGTGTCAGGGATTCAGTATTTCGAATGGAAAATTGGAAAATGAATCCAATGTGTATGTAAATATATGTTGCACAAATATCCTCCCGCTCTCATCCAGAACAATGCCTTGACATTACCTTCACCCCAAGTAAGACACAATTAGAGGAGAAGAGTTACAAAATCAGTGAATACATATCTGGAATGGAAAATGCTCAGGAGTTCACAACCTTGGAGGTGGTAGAGGAGTTTCCAAAACTAAGGGACAGGGTAAACACTCCACAAACATGGAGCTCTGCTGGCCTAAAAACTTTTTGAGAAACTGCCTCTGAGCTTCCACACTTGAAATATATGTAGTTTTCAGGAGATTTGGCTTCCTCTGTAGTGAGACCATCAAAGCTGGGTCTGCATCTATGTGACCTGGAGGACATGGTTTCTTATTTCCCAATGAACAAGATGAAGCAGTGCTGAATCCTCTCTTTGTAGGTAAACTGAGGCCACTGGGGACTAAGTGTCTCCCCGTGTGGACTGTGATGCCATTTGGTCTTCCTCCAATTTGTGGTGTTTTTGCTGCTGCACTGTGAGTTTGGTATTTGTTTCACGAAATACTAGGAGCTAAATTGGGACACAGTGCTGGAGGGAGTTCTGTCACGTGTGGTGGGTCAGGGTCTGCAAGAGAATGCACCAACTAGGCTCCTATCTCTTATAGCTTACCCCATTGCCCCCTTGTCCATATCAACATGATTTTTAATTTTCCTCTGAAAACTCTAGATATAACAAGATGCCTTTACATATAAGGGTCTGCTGGCTGCACCATGTCAGTTACAAGCCATTTGGAATCCAATGGTAGATCCACATGGCCCTACCATGGATGTTTTATCAAACACCTCCCCACCACTGCTCTAGACCCACTACTCAGCAGGCTCCAACTTACTGGCATCTCTGTTCTACACCATTTTCATGAAACTCAGTAAATCAAGGCACTGTCTGGTATACTCATGATCAGCAACTGGACATCCAATGTTTCTCCAGTGCCACCTGGTCATAGGAATTTCAAAAATTTCATGGTATTTATCTAGCCATTTTTCAAGCATATAGTTGGAGGCACTGTGGGTTTCAGTTCATTCAGCAAACATTAAATGGTGAGGAAGCTCATTTCAATGAAATCTCTGGAAAACTCTCACAGGCATGGCTTCCCAAAGAGTGGACAAAAGGTCACATTAGGACAGGCCCATTGAGGTCTACAATGTGAGGTCCATGTGTGTTTTGACTCTCAACTATGGCTGCCATTTCTTTAAGAATAAAATCATGTGATATCCTTGCTGAGATTCCCAGGCCTCTGTGGAAATCCACCCGGGGCCTAGGTCTCAGTTTCCAAGAGCGACTTTCATGCGTGGCCTCTTAAAATCCCAACAAAATTCATGGCAATGCTTCTCTGAGTTCAGTTCCCAAACCCAGTCTCTAAGGGAAATCACACCAGAGTTCAAGCCCACGTGGACCCAGTCATTTTTTCCAATGCCACACAAATGACCAAAATTAAAACCAAAACACTCCCACATGGCCCTCATCTTATTCCATATAGTCAATCATCTTAACCTCTGGCTGGAGGTTTCCATGAGGGGCGCAGCCCAAGACAGTGTCCAAAATCAGCTCGTTTGCCCCTCATTTGCCTAAAGTCAGGGTAGCCTGGACACCGTTTCTGTGAACCAGGAGTGAACAAATAAGCCTGCCGTTAATACTTCTGTGTTTCTCCAATTTGAGGCTTACTGATTTCAGGTATCGATTCTTTAGTTGATTTAGAGTCATGCAAAAACACAAGCACCTCTGGAGGGCTTTGAAGAACTCATTTGACCCAAAGAATCCCTATTGTCATTTGATGGAGTGCAGGAACCTAACAGAGGAAGGCAAGAGACTTCATCCACAATGAATAAAATTTTTTGCCATTTTGGTTTTGGAAGCTCACATGGGATCATTCTTAAGATCCATCAGGTGCTGAGAATCTAAGTCACAGCCACACACAGGTCCAAGAGGCTGATAAAGACACATCCCTTTCCAAAGCAATTAAGCAAAGAGCCACAGGTGAGGCCCATTCATTTCCATGTGAAAACTGTTTTCTTCAGGCTTCACAAAGGGGTGGCCTGAGGCAAAGACCTTCCTGACATTCAGTGAAACACAACAATAAGTGGGCAAAAGGCCCAAAGCAGGGTTTCTGCACTGAGACTTTCCTGGTCACACTGATATCTGAGTTTTCTGAGATGCTCGCCATTCTCTTCAGCTATCCAGTACATGGCCATGTCACAGAGCTTGGAGGTGGTACATATTTTGGACACAAATCCATGAGCCTATTCTGCAGAGTGGCCAGAATTCAGGAAGAAAACAACAACTTAGAAAGATAGCAGGTGTTGCACATCGATAAGACAAGCTGCAGTCCATTCATATATTGGGCAGGATGAATTATGGGAAGATTTATACTAGACAGGACACATCCATTAATGCATTCTCTTTTCTAATGTCTACAACAACGGACACAGTGGGATACACAGAAACAGAAACACTCGCCGTGTCAAATGACTTACTAGAAACGGTCCACTCCAAACCAAACAAACCGCCTTTCCTATCTATTCTCAGAACATGAGACAAAACAACAAACCCACACCCACTCCCACAAAGGCACCTCCTTCCCCCAAGTAGGTCTGTGACTATCCGGAGTGTCCTCTGACTGGTGGGCCATACTATGTTCCCCCGAAATGGCCTGTCTTCTCTCAGATCTTGTTTCCTTGACCAACTCTGTGAAGATGTCAGGAAAAAGTGGTTAGCCACTACCTGTTTTCTCAGGAAAGGTCCATCTTCAGAGCTCTCCTGGCATTTGGCCATCCTCACATCATTAGGTACCAAGAAAACTGACTCTGTCCTTGGTAAATCCAAACAAGTGAGCCCACTGGGACTGGGACTGGGACTGCCTCTGGGTGCCTGGCTTCTTGGATACCAAGTTCAGAGAGTTCCATCACCAAGGAAATGAGGTATGTCACATTCTTTGGAACTGAATGAGGTCACTGCCTTGGCAACCACTTTGTCCTAACAGTTGCTTCCAAGGGTAACATAAGATGGAGGTTGCCCCTACTTCCTGTGACACTTTCATAAGGTAGAATGTATATCACCATTGGCACCCGGGAACAGCTCTCCACTCAGCCCTGGTTTGGTCCATCTTCTGTACAATAAGAAGAGAGAGAGGCAGATTCAGACACATCCCTTCATCCTGACCAGGTTGTTTGCCATGGAAGATGACTTTTGCTCTCTGAGGTGCTTCAAACCTGCCTACAACTTCTCCAGGTATCATTTGTGCATGGACATTTGAGGTTCTCATCAGGTGGAAGGTCCCCAACTTTCCTGTATTGTAAGAACCACTCTGTCCCTGCTCTTCTGTAAAATGATTGAGGGAACAGTGTATACTTGGGGTTAAAAACAGGTTTGATTTGGGTTACGAGTGATTCTGTGTGATGAATAATGGTATTGGGAACCTGCAATATTTACAAGAATATAGAGGTGAAATATAAGTAGGAAAACAGAAATCTAGGTATGATTTGAAGCCCAGAAGGGTTTTGCCCTTAATTGGGATACTTAGCTTTGAATGATGTTCTGCAAAGATGCCTCAGATAATTCGATATACAATGGCATAGGACCTTGTACATTGGATGATTGAATTTAGAATAGAACATCCAGTCAAAAAGGGATATTCAGTAGGATTAGGAAGATAGTTGGTAGGTTTAGGAAGAAGAGTGAGTATAGGATTTGGACCAAAAGTTCTTTAGCAATAGACTTTCGGTTGTTGAGTGAATGTAAATGTCAGCACATATGAAGAGTCAGTCACTATGTTGAACTGGGGAAAATATGTAGAAAAGCAGATATCAATAGAAACATTACGAAATCAGGCAAAGTATAAAGTGAGTGATAGAATTAGACATTTTCAACAGGGTTGAGTTTGAATATATAAATTAGGAAAAAAACAAATATGTAGTCACCAATAGGATTGACAATTGACAGCATTAGGCAACCTGGACATGGATGTTTTTAGAAATCCATGTTCAATTTCCATTTAGGCTTTGGTACAATCATAAGTGTGACCTTTCCATTTTTTGTCCAGAATATTACTGTGATAATGAGGTGACATGAGTATTTCTTTCACCATTTCTGGGAGCAATATTTTGATGATGTAAAATGAGAATCGGGTTTACAAAGAGGTGTACCCTGTTTCTAGGAACATAGAGAAAAAGCATGAATAGACCATACTGTGAATAAATAATATAACTTTTTTGAACTTTAAATAATGAATTAACTGATATCTGAAAAATTAAAGGAAATCGTATATTGATATACAATCATTCATTCCAACCAGGTATATATCTAATGGAAATATTAGTGTTTTGGTTTATTATGAAGAGTGTGTGAGTTTTGCTTCAAAATGATTATGGAAATTCAAAATAATGTGTTTGGAAAGAAGTCTCATGAAAAGACCAGTCAAGAAACCCTGACAATACATGTGTTCTGAAGCAAGATGATTAAAGTTGAAACAAATGCTTATTAATTTGTGAACTTGTGGACGAAATGTATATCCTGTGATGTGCAAAAACTGAAGAAACAATAATGTACCAGTGTCGAATACAAATGAATGACAAATTACATATCATGTCCCATAGGAGTCTACTTGCATTGATGTTAGACTAGGTCAGTTACTGTAGAATAATTAGGATTTGTATGCACCATTCACTGAAGTTAGTTTTCAGTACTAGGAAACAAATATGTATTTCAGGTGGATGAATATTTCTGATTATAATCTTGTGAAAAGTTGATTATAAATCCACATACATGAACATGAATGAATTTAGAGTGTGTATATTAGACACATATATTTCATATTTTGAAAAATTTGGAGAGTATATCTATATCTATATCTATATCTATATCTATATCTATATCTATATATATATATATACACACACACACACACACACACACACAACACTCACAGACATTAATAAGGACCAATATAAATGCCAATCGAAATTCATCAGTAAATATGTATCATCCACAAATGCAAAAATATTTATTTTACTGAACATGAGTTAATGTATAATGTTGTTCTACTAGGACTCTCTCCTATAGGTTGAATTTTCATTTCCAACAGCATTTAGGAGGAGTGAACTCTTCTCACAATTTGTATCTGCCAAGACAGCCATCTCACAAAAATGTACGTGTGATACCTGGTAGGATTCTATATATGCATATAAATATACATGTGTGAATAGGCTACAGAAAAGGGAAACAAGAATTCACATATTTGTTAAGTTTAAAAACACATGGAGAATATTTCAATTAAAATTTGACTAGATTTATAACTCCTACCTTATATAATGCAAATGTCAAGTCCAACTATACAACATGTCTCCTCTGAAGTGCTTGTATTTCTATTGTGTTGGGTTAATTTTCTCCATTATATTAGGATGAATAGTCTGAGTCTACTAGGTATGGGTTAGTGTCAGGGATTCAGTATTTCGAATGGAAAATTGGAAAATGAATCCAATGTGTATTTAAATATATGCTGCACAAATATCCTCCCGCTCTCATCCAGAACAATGCCTTGACATTACCTTCACCCCAAGAAAGACACAATTAGAGGAGAAGAGTTACAAAATCAGTGAATACATATCTGGAATGGAAAATGCTCAGGAGTACACAACCTTGGAGGTGGTAGAGGAGTTTCCAAATTTAAGGAACAGGGTCAACACTCCACAAACATGGAGCTCTGCTGGCCTAAAAACTTTTTGAGAAACTGCCTCTGAGCTTCCGCACTTGAAATATTTGTTGTTTTCAGGAGATTTGGCTTGATTTACTGAGTTTCATGAAAATGGTGTAGAACAGAGATGCCAGTAAGTTGGAGCCTGCTGAGTAGTGGGTCTAGAGCAGTGGTGGGGAGGTGTTTGATAAAACATCCGTGGTAGGGCCATGTGGATCTACCATTGGATTCCAAATGGCTTGTAACTGACATGGTGCAGCCAGCAGACCCTTATATGTAAAGGCATCTTGTTATATGGAGAGTTTTCAGAGGAAAATTAAGAATTAGGTTGATATGGACAAGGGGGCAATGGGGCAAGCTGTGAGAGATAGGAGCCTAGTTGGTGCATTCTCTTGCAGACCCTGACCCACCACACGTGACAGAACTCCCTCAAGCACTGTGTCCCAGGTTAGCTCCTAGTATTTCGTGAAACAAATACCAAACTCAAAGTGCAGCAGCAAAAACACCACAAAAAAGTGTAGGAGGACCAAATGGCTTCACAGTCCACACGGGGAGACACTTAGTCCCCAGTGGCCTCAGTTTACCTACAAAGAGAGGATTCAGCACTGCTTCATCTTGTTCATTGGAAAATAAGAAACCATGTCCTCCAGGTCACATAGATGCAGACCCAGCTTTGATGGTCTCACTACAGAGGAAGCCAAATCTCCTGAAAACTACATATATTTCAAGTGTGGAAGCTCAGAGGCAGTTTCTCAAAAAGTTTATAGGCCAGCAGAGCTCCATGTTTGTGGAGTGTTTACCCTGTCCCTTCGTTTTGGAAACTCCTCTACCACCTCCAAGGTTGTGAACTCCTGAGCATTTTCCATTCCAGATATGTATTCACTGATTTTGTAACTCTTCTCCTCTAATTGTGTCTTACTTGGGGTGAAGGTAATGTCAAGGCATTGTTCTGGATGAGAGCAGGAGGATATTTGTGCAGCATATATTTACATACACATTGGATTCATTTTCCAATTTTCCATTCGAAATACTGAATCCCTGACACTAACCCATACCTAGTAGACTCAGACTATTCATCCTAATATAATGGAGAAAATTAACCCAACACAATAGAAATACAAGCACTTCAGAGGAGACATGTTGTATAGTTGGACTTGACATTTGCATTATATAAGGTAGGAGTTATAAATCTAGTCAAATTTTAATTGAAATATTCTCCATGTGTTTTTAAACTTAACAAATATGTGAATTCTTGTTTCCCTTTTCTGTAGCCTATTCACACATGCATATTTATATGCATATATAGAATACTACCAGGTATCACACGTACATTTTTGTGAGGTGGCTGTCTTGGCAGATACAAATTGTGAGAAGGGTTCACTCCTCCTAAATGCTGTTGGAAATGAAAATTCAACCTATAGGAGAGCGTCCTAGTAGAACAACATTATACATTAACTCATGTTCAGTAAAATAAATATTTTTGCATTTGTGGATGATATATATTTACTGATGAATTCGATTGGCATTTATATTGGTACTTTTTAATGTCTGTGAGTGTTGTGTGTGTGTGTTTTTGTGTGTGTGTGTGTGTGTATATATATATATATATAGATATAGATATAGATATAGATATAGATATACTCTCCAAATTTTTCAAAATATGAAATGTATGTGTCTAATATACACTCTCTAAATTCATTCATGTTCATGTATGTGGATTTATAATCAACTTTTAACAAGATTATAATCAGAAATATTCATCCACCTGAAATACATATTTGTTTCCTAGTACTGAAAACTAACTTCAGTGAATGGTGCATAGAAATCCTAATTATTCTACAGTAACTGACCCAGTCTAACATCAATGCAAGTAGACTCCTATGGGACATGATATGTAATTTGTCATTCATTTGTATTCGACACTGGTACATTATTATTTCTTCAGTTTTTGTACATCATAAGATATACATTTGCCAAGGCAGTGACCTCATTCAGTTCCAAAGAATGTGACATACCTCATTTACTTGGTGATGGAACTCTCTGAACTTTGTATCCAAGGAGCCAGGCACCCAGAGGCAGTCATAGTCAAAGTCCCAGTGGGCTCACTTGTTTGGATTTACCAAAGATAGAGTCAGTCATTCTTGGTACCTACTGAAGTGAGGATTACCAAATGCCTGGAGAGCTCTGAAGAGGGAGCTTTCCTGAGAAAGCAGGTAGTGGCTCTCCACTTTTTCCTTACAACTTTACAGAGTTGGCCAAGGAAAACAGATCTGAGAGAGGACAGGCCATTTCGGAAGAACAGAGTATGGCCACCAGTCAGAGGACACTCTGGTTAGTCACACACCTATGGGGAAGGAGGTGCCTTTTTGGGAGTGGGTGTGGGTTTGTGGTTTGTCTCATGTTCTGAAAATAGGTAGGAATGGCGGTTTGTTTGTTTTGGAGTGAACTGTTTCCGGTAAGTCGTTTGAAGAGGTGAGTGTTTCCATGTCTGTGTATCCCACTGTGCCTGTGGTAGTAGACATGAGAAAAGAGAATGCAGCAATGGATGTGTCATGTCTAGTATAAAGCTTCCCAGCATTCATCGTGCCCAATTTATGAATGGAGTGTGGCTTGCCTTATGCACGGGCAACACCTAATACCTTCCTAAGTTCCTGTTTTCTTCCTGAATTCTGGCCACTCTCTAGAATAGGCTCATGGTTATGTGTCCAAGATATGTACCAAATCCAAGGTCTTTGACATGGCCATGTACTGGATACCTGAATGGAATGGCCAGCATCTCAGAAAACTCAGATATCAATGTGACCAGGAAAGTCTCAGTGGAGATACCCTGCTTTGGGCCTTTTGCTTACCTATTGTTCTGTTGCCCTGAATATCAGGAAGGTCTTTGTCTCATGCATCCCCTTTGTTAAGCCTGAAGAAAACAGTTTTCAAATGGAAATGAATGTGCATCACCTCTGGCTCTTTGCTTAATTTCATTGGAAAAGGATGTGTCTGATTCAGGCCCTTTGCCCTGTTTTAGGCTGTGACTTAGATTCTCAGCACCTGATGGATGTAAAGAAAGATCCCATATGTGCATCTAAACCAAAATGGAAAAACGTTCAATCAATGTGCATGAATTATATTGCCTTCCTTTGTTAGGTTTCTGAAATCCATCATGTCAGAATAGGGATTCTTTGGGTGAAATGAGTTCTTCAAATCTCTGCAGAGGTGCTTGGCTTTTCTCATGACTCCAATTCACAAAAAGAATCTAGACCCCACAGTCAGAGAGCCTCAAATTGGAGAAGTGAAGCAGTATTAAGGGCAGGCCTATTTGATCACTCCAGGTTCACAGGAAGGGTGTCCAAGCCACCCTGACATTCGGCAAATGAGGGGCAAGGGAGCTTATTTTGGACACTGTCTTGGGATGTGCCTCTCATGAAAACATCCATCCAGATGTTATGATGAGTATCTTTATGGTAGAAGATGAGGGCCATGTAGGAATGTTTTGGTTATAATTGTGGTCATTTCTGTGGCAGTTGGAAGAGATGACTGGGTCCACCTGGGCTTGAATTCTGCTGTGATTCCCCTTAGAGACTGAGTTCTGGAACTGACCTCAGAGAAGTATTGACATGAATTGTGTTGGGATTTTAGGAAGCCAGGAATGAGAGTTGCCATTGGAACCTGGGATCAAGGCCCAGAGTGGCTTTCCACAGAACACTGGGAATCACAGCCAGTATATTACATGATTTTATTCTGAAAGACTTGGCAGGCATAATTGAGATTCAAAACACCCTTGGACCTCGCTTTGTAGACCTCAATGGGCCTGGCTTCATGTGACTTTTTGGCCACTCTTTGGGTAGACTTGACTGTGAGAGTGCTTCAGAGATTTCCCTGAAATTAGCTTCCTCACCATTTAATGGTTCCTGAATGAATTGAAACCAACATTGCCTCCAAATGCATCTGTGAAAAAATGCTAGATAATTACCATGAAATTTTAGAAATTCCGATGACCAGCTGGCACTGGAGGACCTTTGATGTCCTGTTGATGATCATGAGTATACCAGACAGGGACTTGATTGACTGGGTTTCATGAAAATGGTGTAGAACAGAGATGCCAGTAAGTTGGGGCCTGGTAAGTCGTGGGCCTAGAGCTGTGTTATGCAAATGTGTGATAAAACATCTGTGGTGGGGCCATGTGGATCTTCCATTGGCTTCCAAATGGCTGTGACTGACATGGTGCAACCATCACATCCATATATGTAAAGGCATATTTTTATATTTAGAGGTTTCAGGGCAATGTTCAATATCATGTTGCTATTGTCAAGGGGGCAAGCTACTTGAGATAGAACCCTGGTTGGTGCATTCTCCTGGAGACCCTGCCAACCACACCTGACAGAACTCCCTTCAGCACTGTGTCCCATTTGAACTCGTTGTATTTCATGAAGCAAATACCAAACTCCCAGTGCAGCAGCAAGAAACACCACGAAAATTTGAGGATGACCATTGGTTCCACAGTCCACACCGGAAGACCCTTAGCCCTCAGTGGCCACAGTTTACCTACAAAAAGAGAATTCATCACTGCTGCCTCATTTTTATTTGAAAATAAGTAACCATTTCCTCCAGGTCACATAGATGCAGATCCAGCTTTGATGGTTTCACTACAAATAAAGCTAAAGCTCCTGAAAACAACATATATTTCAAGTGCCCAACCTCAGAGGCAGATTCTCAAAAAGTCTTTTGGCCAGCAGAGCTCCATGTTTGTGGAGTGTTTACCCTGTCTCTTACTTTTGGAAACTCCTCTACCACCTCCAAAGATGTGAAATCTGGAGCATTTTCCATTCTAGATATGTATTCACAGATTTTCTAACTCTTCTCCTCTAATTGTGTCTTACTTGGGGCGAAGGTAATGTCAAGGCATTGTTCTGGAGGAGAGTCGGAAGATTTTTCAGTAGGATATATTTGCATACACATTGGATTCAGTGTCCTATTTTCAATTCTAAATACTGAATACCTGAATCTAACCCATACCCTACCAGACTCTGACTACTAATCCTAATATGATGGAGAAAAATAACCCATAAAGAATAGAAATACAAGCAGTTCAGAGTAGGCATGGTGTATAGATGGACTTGCCTTTTGCATGATACAGAGTTGGAGTTATAAATCTAGTCATTTGTTTGTTGAAATAGTTGTCCTTGTATTTTTAAGGTTAACAAATATGTGAATTCCTGTCTCCCTTTCTCTGTATTCTTATATGCACATATAGATTTCTATCTGGTACCACACGTACATTCTTGTGAGGTGGCTGACTTGGCAGATACAAATTGTTAGAAGAGATCACTCCTACTAAACCCTGTTGGAACTGAATATTCAACCTATGGGTGAGCTTGCTAGTTGAACAGCATTATACATAAATCCATGTTCAGTAAAATGAATATTTTTAGATCTGTGGAAGGTATATATTTTATAATGAATTTTGATTGACATATATATTGCTACTTTTTTGTCTGTGTGTTTGTTTTATGTATATGTATATATATATGTATATATATATATATATATATATATATATATATATATATATATATATATATATATATTACACTCTCCAGATTTTACAAAATATGAAATATATGTGTCTTAAATTCACTCCCTAAATTCATTCATGTTCATGTATGTGGATTTATAATCAACTATTCACAAGATTATTCTCAAAATATTCATCCACCTGAAATTTGCCCAATGCTCTCAAATGTCAATCCTATTTGTGACTACATATTTGTTTCTTCCTAAGATTATATATTTAAACTCAACCCTGTTCAAAATGTCTAATCCTATCACACACTGTATACTTTGCCTGATTTTGTAATGTCTCTATTGATATATGCTTTCCTACATATTTTCCCCACTTCATCATTGTGACTGACTCTTCACTTGTGCTGACATTTACATTCACTCTCTAATCGAAATCCTATTGCTAAGAAACTTTTGTTCCAAATCTTATACTCACCCTTCTTCCTAAACTTACTGACTATCTTCCTAATGCTACAGACTATCCCTTTTTGACTGGATGTTCTCTTCTTCATTCAATCATCCAAGTAAACGTGGTGCGAGCTTCAGAGGAGGAGACTACCAACAGGCTATCTCATGCAACATCAAAGGGTTTATTGGGTGTCCAGAATTCTGGGGTTCCGAGCTCACCTGAATAGAGCAGATAGCCCTGAGAATAGCTGAAGTAGAGCTTATATACTTTCCCTGGAGAGAGAAGGGAGGGAATTGTATTGATGTGTCAGGTCGAGTGGGCGGTTTGCATGCAACTGGGAGAGGGAGTACATTCTGCAATTTGGCAGCTGGGGATAGAACATTCTGGGAACAAGTTTTGCAAACATTTCTCAAGATTTCAACAGTGTTCTGTTAAGCATACAGAAAAACAAGATGTGACAAGTACCTATTTTATTAATATTTCATTCCCCACTTCTTCTTCTGGCTAATTTTAATCATAAAAATGATCATTGGAGGGTGTCACATTCAATGTCTGCTAGTGGGGTATTACCATAAGTTTAACTCGTCCAATTTGAGCCTGGAGAAAAGACATTACACGGTTGAGCAAACAGGGTTTTATAGTTAGCAATAATATGAGGATTATTATTGGACCGGCCAGGGTTGATAAAAACGTAGTTTACCAGGGGGACTGTGTGAACCAAGACTCAAGCCACCCTTTTGGGCCCTCTCTCACTTGTTGATGCTCTTCAAGGTGTCTTTTAAATTTACTCATAGATTTTATTACGACTCCAGTATAGTCAGCATAAAAACAACATTCTTCCCTCAATGCAGCACAGAGGCCCCCTTCTCTAATGAAGAGGAGGTCCAACCCTCAATTGTTCTGTAAAACAACTTCAGAGAGAGAGGTTAAAGTTTCATGCAAAGCCCTGAAGGAGGTTTCTAATATCTTACTTTTGCTCTATTGCTGCTTCTAATTGGGTCATCTTTTGTGTCCCATGGACAATGCCACTTGTTCCTCTGCCCACCCGTGCAGCAACTCCTATTCCTAATAGGATGGCTAAAGTGAGGGATATATGTTCCCAGTGGAACCGGTTGTATGCCCCCCCTATTTGATCTTCAAATGAACCTGCGTCATGATAGAGCACTCTGGGAAACATCTGCACCATTACACAATTTATCACATATCTTGATCATTTCATGAAAACATAAACGATGTTTAAGTATATAGAATTATGCTGTTGTAGGCACTGACAAAGCAAGGCACCTAAGATAGCACTCAAGAGAGGGAAACAGTCCTATTTGGTTGCAACCGGATTCAGAGGGCATTGCTTCTATTGTAATCAATTAATCCCCTGAAACTCAAGTTTAGGTAGTTTTAGAATTTTGTACCCAACATATAAGGGATGGGGCTCAGAAGTTCACAGTCTTCAGAAGTTTAAAAAAGCAGTATTTGTTTCTGTTTTTCCTTCTGTTCTGGGCAAGTTAACTTTTCCAGGAAACCTGGGAGGAGGAGAGCTTTTTCTTCCCTTTCTTATTTTCCCCCTGCCAGCTGTTACCATGGAGTCTGGTTGGTAATTTCTTTATCTTAGAAATGTAGCCATCTCTGTGAAGCCCCAGCTGAAGGCCAGAGGACTTGTTCACATATTTTGTGAAAAACTAGTTAGGGGTTGTCTAGCTTAGAAGTACTGAGATTTTTAGCCAGTGGCCAAGTAGAACAGGGCAAGATGAAAGAGAAAGTTTATCTACATTAAAGTCTTTATTGGGACTGTTTTGCTGAAAGTTCAAAACTCAGCCATGGTGAAGACTTCTGAAGAAGGTCATTTAAGACTTTTCTGTGGGCCTGGTACAGAGGGGGAAAGACGGGGACGTTGGGGCTGAGAGCACCTCCGAGGATCTGAGAATGAGGGAAAAGAGAGATGTAAAAGAATAATGCGAAAGGGTATTGGGAATTTCCTAGCAGCAAACTTGAGCAGTAGATCAGGTAGAGCAGAGTGAAAGACGGGAGTGAGGATCCCAAAATCCTGTGAGGGACTTTAAATTTTAGTAACCTGTTTTCAGTGATGACAAAGCAACTTTAAAGGCCAATTATATTACATCTTGGATAAGGGTCTCAGGGCTCTCCTCAGCTCGTTTGAGCATTGGGTTAGCTGGTAAGAGGACCTGGTGGGACCCGGTGAGGGCACTGACAGGAGATGAGAGGAATGAGTCGGTGGAGCGGTACCTATGTAGCTGCTACCTCAGCAAGGGGGCGATGGTCAGAGAACTGGTGGAGCTTTCGGTTTCTGATCTAGTTATTGGAGGGGAGAAATCAAGTTGCTGAGATGGGAGTGACAGCAGAGGGTCTGGAGCAGAAGGCTGAGGATAATGATCTATTGGAGAAGCATAGTTCAGGATGTGAGTGAAGGAGGGAAAAGGCTTCCACATAGGGGAATTTCCTTTCACTCTTTTGAGCACTTGCAGAAGTCAAAAAGGTCACACAAAATTTGAGGATCTAGAGACCCCTCTGGGTGCCATAGTTTTTGGTTGTCTAATTGGTAATGTGGCCAATGCTGTGTACTGAATTTGATGAAGAATTGGGGTTCCATCAGGCAGCCCCTGTATGCACACATTCCCATGACATACAGAAAAAGTCGGCTTTTCCCCCACACAGCCATTACTCTTTGTGGCTTTGATAGTCTGCAAGGCAAACTTAGTAATCTAGACTAGCCAACCTGCATCTGGCTCGCGTGTCCCTACATCCATAATGTTTGTTTCCATTATCTATGGTACAGAAGGGATTTAATGGTATTTTAGTGGGATCCTCTTCATCAGGGATATCACAATAGGAAATACCTATAGCCAGCTAACAAATGTCTGGGTGGAGAGATGGCCACCATGTCCCTAAGGGGGCTGTATGCGAGATAGACCATACTTCTTTTCCAGTAGGATTTGTGATCAGCCATCACTGCTTAATGGGCTGATGAGGGTTAGGACTACTTGTAGCCAAGGGGAGAGTATATAACCTTATTCACATTGCAAATACACAATTTGAAACTGTTACCAGTCTTTTTCAGTTTCCAGAAAGATTCTGTACAGGGAGCAGGCTTGAGATGAGAGGCATGGATCCAGGAAGTGATTCTGTTTACGTTTACCACTGTAGGTGTTATAATAGCACCTGGTATGGTCCTTTTCAGCGGGGTACCAGGGATGACACCTGATATCATCTTACATAGATGAAATCTCTTACTTGATATGGATGTGGAATCCCCTGGTTCCCAGTTGGGTAGGCAGTGGTCAGCTGTTTTCACAGGTATTACTGAGTTCTTTCAAGATCTTTAAGTCTGTCAAGCAAGGGGGTGTGGAAAGGATCTTTAGGTCTTACAGTTGGGCTTAGGTCCCCTATTGGAGGAGGGCCACCATAAAGAATTTCACACGTGGTAAGGTTACTCAAAGAAACAAAGGGATTTTTTCTTGCATGAAACATTGCATAAGGCAGGAGCATAGTCCAATCTTATGCTGGTCTCTAAGCTTAATTTCGTTAAGGTCTCTTTAATGGTTCTATTCATTCTTTCTACTTGTCTTGAAGTCTGTGGTCTATAAGCACAATTTAACTTCCAATTAATCCCCAGGTTCCTGGCTAACCCCTGACTTACCTGGGCCATGAACATCGGTCCATTGTCAGATCCTATTACCGGCTTAGCTTCCTCCAATGGTAGAGAGGCTTAGTCAGCAGCAGCGGAATCACTTAGAGTGTGTTGTGTGTTAGGGGACGAGGGCAGGGGATAAGGAGGGGGAGAAGAGTCCAGTAGAGTCAAATCTGTGACTCAGGGAGAACAGAGGGTGGAGGAGGCGGAGGTTGAGAGGGTTTGAGAGATCATGGGGGAAGGAGTAGGAGCAGAGGTAGGGGCAAGGAAAGGCTTCACCCATGGAGGAGGAGATTTGAAGAGGTCCTGCCAAGTTAAGATATATGGCTCTTGATCCGGATGGCTATGTGGCGCTGGCTGAAAGACAATACCTCTGACTTTTTAAATTAGTGGGAAGTAGAAAGATCCTTCTAGGGGCCATACGACTCCAAAGATGGGCCATTCTGAGGCACAGAGATTCTGCCAGGTCCAGCGTTTTACTAAAAAAAGAAAGATTCTGAGTCCTTAAGCGGACTTTGGTCCAGTGATCAAGGGTCAGGGACAGAGGCATTGACGTGCTCTGTTCCATAATGAAAGTTCCACAAACAGTAAAAGCAAGGACACACGACACAGATAAGACAAGACCATAAAGACAGGCAATGAACGTCCAACCCTGAGACCAGGAATGAGTAGCCGGCAAAACCCAATGGTATGGCAATAACGAATCTAAAAGAAAATATCACTGAGTCGAGAAGACTATTGTTCCTTGATTTCCCGAGTTCTCTGCGGGGTCCTCCAGAGAGGTGCCCTTTGTCTCTGTGACACGTCTCTCAGCCACCGTCGGAGAGAGCCCAGGCTCTTCATCGCCAGCAATTTTGCCAAGCCCTAACAAGAAACCTGAAACGGGAAAGAGGCGCCTTACTTGCTCCGAGAGGAGCCCGTTGGGGTCTCTCGTCCGCCACTGCTGGAACTCGGTGGAACCTCAATATGTAAAGGTCAGGCGAGTGTCAGAGGAAGATACTACCAAGAGACTGTCTCATGCAACAGCAAAGGGTTTATTTGTGGTCCAGCATGCTGGAGCTCAGAGCTAAATTAAATAGAGCAGAGACCTCTGAGAACAGTTTAAGCAGAGCTTATATACTTTCCTTGGAGAGGGAAGAGAGGGAAGTTTAGTGATGGGTAAGGGCGAGTGGGCGATTTGCATGACACCGAGTGAGGGAGTACATTCTGCAGTTCGGCTGTTGGGAACAGTACATTCTAGAACAAGATTAGCAAACATTTCTCAAGTTTTCAAAAGTGTTTTGTTAAGCATACAGAAAAACAGGAAGTGACAAGTACCTATTTTATTAATTTTATTAACCTTTCACTACCGACTATGGCTTTTTGACTTGATGTTCCTTCTACATTAATTCATGCAACGTACAAGGTGCTATGCCATTGTATATCGATTTATCTGAGACAACTCTGCAGAACGTAATTCAACACCACGTATCCCTATCAAGGGCCCAATGCCCTTCTGGCCTTCAAATCAGACTTAGATTTCTTTTTTCATACATATATTTCACCTATATATTCTTCTACACATAGCAAGTTCTCAATACGATCATTCATCCAGCAAAATGATTTCTAACCCAAATCGAGCATGTTTTTAACCATAACCGGACACTGTTCCCTCAATCTAACTTTACAGAAGAGCAGGGAAGGAGTTGATATTACAATACAGAAATGTAGAAAAACTTCCACCTGCTGAGAACCTCAAAGGTCCATGCAGAAATGATCCCTGGAGAAGATGTAGGAAGCAATAAAGGACCTGAGAGACCAAAAGTCATCTTCCATGGCAAACAACCCTGTCAGGATAAAAGGTTGTGTCTGAATCAGATTTTTTTTTAATGTAGAGATCATGGACCAAACCAGGCCTGTGTGGAGATCTATTCCTGGGTGCCTTTGGTTGATATACCATTCTAAATTGTGAAAATGTCACAGGAAGTAGCGGCAGCCTCAATCTCTTGGGACCCTTGGAAGCAACAGTTAGGACAAAGTGGCTGCCAAGACAGTGCCCTCATTCAGTTCAGGAAGGAAGTGACCTCACCTCACTTTCTTGGTGATGGAACTCTCTGAACGTGGGATCCAGGAAGCCAGGCACACAGAGCCAATCCCAGTCCCAGTCCCAGTGGTCTCACTTGTTTGGATTTACCAAGGACAGGGTCAGTATTTTTTGGTACCTACAGATGTGAGGAAGGCCAAATGCCAGGAAAGCTCGAATGCAGGGTTTTTCATGAGAAAGCAGGTAGTTGCTCACCGTTGGCTCCTAAGAAGTTCACAGAGTTGGACAAGGAGACAAGATCTGAGACAGGAAAGGCCATATTGGGGGAACATATTATGGCCCACAAGTCAGAGGACACTCTGGATAGTCACAGACCTACTTAGGGGAAGGAGGTGCCTTTGTGGGTGTGGTTGTGGGTTTGTGGTTTTGTCTCATTTTCTGAGAATAGGTAGGACAGTCGGTTTGTTTCATTTGAAGTGGACTGTTTCTAGTAAGTCTTTTCACAGGGCGAGTGTTTCTATGTCTGTGTATTCCACTGTTTCCGTGGTTGTAGACATTAGAAAAGAGAATCCATCAATGGATGTGTCGTGTCTAGTAGAAAGCTTCTCAGCATTCATATTGCCCCGTTTATGAATGGACTGTAGCTTGCCTTATCGATGAGCAACACCTGCTACCTTCCTAAGTTTCTATTTTTGTCCTGAATTCCGGCCAATCTCAAGAATAGGCCCATGGTTTTGTGTCCAAGATATGTACCACCTCCAAGCTCTGTGACATGGCCATGTACTGGATAGCTGTAGGGGATGGCGAGCATCTCAGAAAACTCAGATATCAGTGTGACCAGGAAAGTCTCAGAGGAGAAACCCTGCTTTCGTCCTTTTGCTTACCTATTGTTCTGTTGCCCTGAATGTCAGGAAGGTCTTTTCCTCAGGCCACCCCTTTTTGAAGCCTGAAGAAAACAGTTTACAAATGGAAATGAATGGGCATACCTGTGGCACTTTCCTTAATTGCTTTGGAAAGGGATGTGTCTGAATCAGGCCCTTGGCCCTGTGTGTGGCTGTGGCTTAGATTCTCAGCACCTGATGGATCTAAAGAAAGTTACCATGTGTGCATCCAAAAGAAAATTCGCCAAAAGAGGAATTATTGGGATGAAGTCTCTCGACTTCCTCTGTAAAGTTCCTGACCTCCATCAAGTGAGAATGGGATCCTTTGGGTCAAAAGAGTTCTACAAAACCTGCAGAGGCTAGCCCATTGTGCTTGGGTTTTCTCATGACTAAAATTCACATAAAGAATCTAAACCCCACAGACAGTAGTCCTCAAATTGGAGCGGTATTAACGGCAGGCCTATTTGATCACTTTTGGTTCACAGGATGGGTGTCCAGGCCACCTTGACTTTAGGCAAATGAGGGGCAAAGGAGCTTATTTGGGACACTGTCTTGGTCTGCGCCCCTCATGGAAACCTCCAGCCAGATTATGATGAGTGTCTATATGAAAGAAGATGAGGGCGATATGGGAGGGTTCTTGTTTTAATTGTGGTAATTTGTGTGGTAGTTGGAAGAGATGACTGGGTCCACCAGGGCTTGAACTCTGGTGTGATTCCCCTTAGAGACTGAGTTCTGGAACTGACCTCAGAGAAGTATTGCCATGAATAGTGTTGGGATTTTAGGAGACCACGCATGAGAATCGCTTTTGGAAACTGAGATCTAGGCCCAGGATGGCTTTCCACAGAGCTCAGGGATTCTGAGCCAGGATATCACATGATTTAATTCTTAAAGACTTGGTAGCCATAGTTGAGAGTCCAAACACACATGGACCTCACATTGTATACCTCAATGGGCCTGGATTCATGTGTCCTTTTGGCCACTCTTTGGGAAGGCTTGCCTGTGAGTGTTCTCCAGAGCTTTCATTGAAATGAGCTTCCTCACCATTTAATGGTTCCTGAATTAAATGAAAGCCACAGTGCCTCCAACTTCATCCTTGAAAAATGACTAGATTAATACCATGAAATTTTTGAAATCCCCATGACCAGGTGGTACTGGATAACCTTAAGATATCCTGTTGCTGATCATGAGTATAACAAACAGTGCCTTGATTGACTGAGTTTCGTGAAAATGGTGTAGAACAGAGATGCCAGTAAGTTGGAGCCTGCTGGGTAGTGGGCGTAGAGCAGTGGACTATAGGTGTGTAAATAAATATTTTTGGTAGGACCACCTGGATCTTCCATTGGCTTCCAAATCTTGCGACTGACATGGTGCATGCAGCAGACCTTTATATGTAAAGGCATCTTGTTATACGTAGAGGTTTCAGGGCAATGTTCAGAATCAGGTTGCTATAGTCAAGGGGAAAGCTATGTGGGATAGAAGCCTGGTTCGTACATTCTCTTGCCGACCCTGACCAACCACACATGACAGAACTCCCTCCAGCATTGTGTCCCAGTTGAACATATTGTATTTCATGAAGCAAATACCAAATTCCCAGTGCAGCAGTAAGAAACACCCTGAAAAGTGGAGGATGACCAAATGGCTTCACAGACCACACGGGAAGACACTTAGCTCCCAGTAGCAACAGTTTACCTACAAAGGGAGATTTCAGACCTGCTGCCTCATGTTCATTACAAAATAAAGAACCATGTCCTCCAGGTCACATAGATGCAGACCCAGATTTTTGGTGTCACTACAAACGAAGCTAAATCTCCTGACAATTACATATATTTCTTTTTCTTTTTTTAATTAATTTTTATTGTAGGTTGTTCAAAACAGTACATACTTCTTGATATATCAAATTTCACACTTTGATTCAAGTGGGATATGAGCTCCCATTTTTACTCCATATACAGATTGCAGAATCACATCAGTTCAGAACCATTGATTTACATATTGCCATACATATATTTCTTGTGCCTAACCTCAGAGGAAGTTTCTCAATAAGTCTTTAGGTCAGCACAGCTCCATGTTTCTGGAGTGTTTACCCTCTCCCATACTTTTCTAAACTGTTTTACCACCTCCAGTGTTGTGAACTCCTGAGCATTTTTCATTCCACATATGTATTCACAGGTTTTCTAACTCCTCTCCTCTAATTGTGTCTTACTTTTAGCGATGGTTATGTCAAGGCATTGTTCTGGATAAGAGAGGGAAGATTTTTGTGTATCACATGTTTGTATACACATTAGATTCATTTTCCTATTTTCCATTTGAAATACTGAATCCCTGACACTAACCCATACCCTACTAGACTCTGAGTACTAATCCTAATATCATGGAGAAAAAAAAAACCTAACTGAATAGAAGTACAGTCCTTTTATAGGAAGCATGGTGTATATTTGTATTTGTCTTCCTCTTTATCAAGAGTATGTGTTTAAAATTTAGTAAACTTTTCATTTTAATATTTCTCCATGATTTTTTAAAGTTATCACATATGTAAATTCCTGTCTCCCTTTCTCTGTATCCTATTCAGCACATGTAATTTTTTTATGCATATAAAATATCCTACCTTGGTATCACACGTACATTCTTGTAAGATCACTGACTTTGGAATATAAAAATTGTGAGAAGAGATGACTCTCCCTAAATAATGATGGAACTGAAAATTCCACCTATGGGTGAGCTTCCTAGTGAAAAACACTATACATAAATCCATGTTCAGTAAAATGAATATTTTTGGATTTGTGAATGAATTATATTTCATGATGAATATCGATTTTCATATATATTGCCAAATATTAATGTGTGTGTGTGTGTGCATGTGTGTGTGTGTGTGCGTGTGTGTGTGTGTATATTCTACGGATTTTGAAAAAATATGAAAAATATGTGTCTTATGATACACTCCCTAAATTCATTCATATTCATTTATGTTCATTTAAATTCAAATTTTCACAAGATTATTCTCAGTAATATTCATACACCTGAAATATATTTTGGTTTCCTACTACTGAAAACTAAGTTCAGTGGATGGTGCTTAAAAATCCTAATATTTCTACAGTAACTGACCCAGTTTAACATCAATGCAAGTAGATTGCTATGGGACATGATGTGTAATTTGAAGTTCATTTTTACTCAACACTGGTACATTACTATTTCTTCAGTTTATAGACATCATAGGATGTATTTTTTCATCCACAACTTCACAAATTTTTTTGGCATTTGGTTCACTTTCAATTACTTACTACTTCAGAACACATGTATTCCTCCATGTTTCTTTACTGGTCTTTTCACTAGACTTCTTTCTAAACACATTATTTTCGATTCCATAATCATTTTTGAAGCAAAACTCACTCTTCACGATAAACCGTAACCCTAATAATACCATTGCATATATAACTCGTTGGAATGATGGTATATATATCAATATAAGATTTCCAATATATTTTCAGATGCAAACTCAATCCATTGGATCCAGTTACATACTTTATTAATGTTGGATCCAGTTACATACTTTATTCACAATATGGTCTATTCATGCATCATCTCAATAATCATCAACACAAGGTACACCTATTTGTATCCCCAGTACTAATTTATAAGTTTCCAGAATATTACTCCCCTTTATGGTGGAAGAAATACTTATGTCACCTGATCTACATATACATTTTACCACAGTAGTATTCTGGACACAAAATGCAAAGGTCACACATATGATTGTACCAAAGCCTAAATGGAAAGTGACCATGGATTACTAAAAGCATCTATGTCCAATGTGCCTAATGCTCTCAAATGTCAATCCTATTGGTTACTACATATTTGTTTCTTCCTAAGATTATATATTTAACCTCAAGCCTGTTGAAAATATCTAATCCTATCACTCACTTTATACTTTTCCGGATTTCCTAATGCCCCTATTGATATCTGCTTTCCTACATATTTTTCCCAGTTCATCATTGTGACTGTCTCTTCACATGTGCTGACATTTACATTCACCCTCTAACTGAAAACCAATTGCTAAAGAACTTTTGGTCCAACTCCGAGACTCACTCTTCTTCCTAAACCTACTGACTATCTTCCTAATCCTACAGACTATCCCTTTTTGACTGGATGTTCTCTTCTACTTTCAATCATCCGAGGTATAGGGTCCTATGCCATTGTATATCGATTTATCTGAGACCTCGGTGCAGAACATAATTCAATCTAAGTATACCAATCAAGGGCCCAATGCCTTTCTGGGCTTCAAATCTTTCCTAGATCTCTGATCTCATACATATATTTCACATTTATATTCTTATAAATATCACAGGTTCCCAATACCATAATTCATCCAGCAGAATGACTCCTAACCCAAATCGAACATGCTATTAACACTAACCATACACTGTTCCCTCAATCTCACTTTACAGAAGAGCAGGGACAGAGTTGGTCTTAAAATCCAGGAAGGTAGGGTATCATCCACCAGCTGAGAACCTCAAAAGTCCCTGCAGAAATAATCCCTTGAGTAGGTGTAGGCAGGTATGAAGGATCTGAGAGAGCAAAAGTCATCTTCCATGGCAAACAACCTGGTCAGGTTGAAGGGATGTGTCTGAATTAGCCTTTCTCTTCCTAATGTAGAGAAGATGGACCAAACCATGGCTGTGTGGAGAGCTGTTCCCCGGTGCCTATGGTTGATATACCATTCTAACTTATGAATGAGTCACAGCAAGTAGAGGCAGACTCCATCTTTTGGGAACCTTGGAAGCAACTGTTAAAACAAAGTGGTTTCCAAGGCAGTGACTTCATTCAGTTCTTGAAGGAAGTGACCTCACCTTACATTATTGGTGATGAAAGTCTGTGATCTTGGGATCCAGGAAACAAGACACACAGAGTCAAACCCACTCCATGTCCCAGTGGGCTCACTTGTTTGGATTTAACAAGACAGAGTCACTCTTTCTTGGTACCTACTGATGTGAGGACAGCCAAATGCCTGGAAACTATGAAGACTGGCCTTTCCAGAGAAAGCAGGTAGTTTCTCACCACGGGCTCCTGACAACTTCACAGAGTTTGCTAAAGAGACCAGATCGGAGACAGGACACGCCATTTTTGGGGAACATAGTATGGCCCACAAGTCAGAGGACACTCCGGATAGACACAGACCTACTTGGGGGAAAGAGGTGCCTTTTTGGGTGTGAGTGTGAGTTTTTGGTTTTGTCTCATGTTCTGAGAATAGTTAGGAAAGCTGGTTTGTTTGTTTTGGAGTGGACTGTTTCTAGTAAGTCCTTTGACAACGTGAGTGTTTCTGTGTCTATATATCATACTGTGTCCGTGATTGTAGACAGTAGAAAAGAGAATGCATCAATGGATGTGTCCTGTCTACGAGAAAGCTTCAAAGCATTCATCCTGTGCAATTTATGAATGGACTGCAGCTTGCCGTATGGATGGGCAACTCCTGCTATCTTTCTAAATTCCTGTTTTCTTCCTGAATACTGGACACTCTCCAGAATACGCTCATGATTTTGTGTCCAAGATATGTACCACCTCAATCTCTGTGACATGGCCATGTACTGGATAGCTGATGGGAATGGCGAGTATCTCAGAAAACTCAGATATCAGTATGCCCAAGAAAGTCTCAGTGGAGAAACCCTGCTTTGGGCCTTTTGCTTACCTATTCTGTTGCCCTGAATGTCAGGAAGGTCTTTGCCTCAGGCCACACTTTGTGAAGCCTGAAGAAAATAGTTTTCAAATGGAATTGAATGGTCATTACCTGTGCCTCTTCGGTTAATTGCTTTGGAAATGGATGTGTCTGAATCAGCCTCTTGGCCCTATGTGAGGCTGTGGCTTAGATTCACAGCACATGATGGGTCTAAAGAAAAATCCCATGTGTGCACCCAAAACCAAAATGGACAAAAGAACTGTCATGGTGGATAGAGTCTCTCGCCTTCCTCTGTAAGGTTCCTGACCTCCATTAAGTGAGAATAGGGATCATTTGGGTCAAGTGAATTCTTTAAAGTTCTGCAGAGGCTATCCCATAGGTTCGTGGGTTTTCTCATGACTCCAATTCACATCTATGTTTACAGAAGAGCAGGGACAGTGTTGGTCTTACAATACAGGAATGCAGTGGATCTTCCATCTGTTGAGAACCTCAAAGCTCCATGCAGAAATGATCTCTGGAGAAGATGTAGGCAGCTATGTAAGACCTGAGAGAGCAAAAATCATCTTCCATGGCAAACAACCTGGTCAGGATTAAGGGTTGAGTCAGAATGAGCCTATCTCTTCTTAATGTAGAGAAGATGGACCAAACCCAGCCTGTGTGGAGAGCTGTTCCCTTTTGCCTACGGGTGATATACCATTTTAACTTGTGAAAGTGTCACAGGAAGTAGGGGCAGCCCTCATCTCATGGGACCGTTGGAAGCAATTGTTATGACAAAGTGGTTGCCAAGGCAGTGATCTCATTCAGTTCCTGAAGGAAGTGATCTCATGTCACTTCCATGGTAATGGAACTCTCTGAACTTGGGATACAGAAAGCCAGGCACCCAGAGCCAGTCTCAGTTCTAGTCCCAGTGGTCTCACTTTTTTGGATTTACAAAGGACAGAGTCAGTCTTTCTTGATACCTACTGATGTGAGGATGGCCAAATGCCAGGAAAGCTCGGAAGAGGGGCTCTTCCTGAGAAAGCAGTTAGTGGATCACTCCTGGCTTCTAACAACTTCACATTGTTGGCCAAGAAGACCAGATCTGAGACAGGTCAGGCCATTTCGGAGGATCATAGTATGGCCCATCAGTCAGAGCACACTCCGGAGAGTCACAGACCTATTTGGGGGAAGGAGGTGCCATTGCGGGTGTGGGTTTGTGGTTTTGTCTCATGTTCTGAGAATAGTTAGAAAAGGCGGTTTGTTTGGTTTGGAGTGAACTGTTTCTAGTAAGTCGTTTGACAATGCAAGTGTTTCTATGTCTGTGTATCCCACTGTGTCCGTGCTTGTAGACATTAGAAAAGAGAATGCATCAATGGATGTGTCCTGTCTCATAGAAAGCTTCCCAGCATTCATCCAGCACAATTTATGAATTGAATGCGGCTTGCCTTATTGATGGGCGATACCTGCTACCTTCCTAAGTTGCTGTTTTCTTCCTGAATTATGGCCAATCTCCAGAATAGGCTCATGGTTTTGTGTCCAAGATATGTACTACCTCCAAGCTCTGTGACATGGCCATGTACTGGATAGCTGAATGGAATGGCGAGCATCTCAGAAAACTCAGATATCAGTGTGACCAGTAAAGTCTCAGTGGAGAATCCCTGCTTTGGGCCATTTGCTTACCTATTGTTCTGTTGCCCTGAGAGTCAGGAAGGTCTTTGTCTCAGGCCAACCCTTTGTGAATCCTGAAGGAAATATTTTTCAAATGGAAATGAATATGCTTTACCTTTGGCTCTTTCCTTAATTGATTTGGAAAGAGATGTGTGTGAATCAGCCTCTTGTCCCAGTGTGATTCTTTGACTTATATTCTCAGTACCCGATGGATCTAAAGAAAGATCCCATGGGTGCATAAAATCCAAAATGGCACAAAGAGCAGTCATTGTTGATGAAGTATTTTGCCTTCCTCTGTAAGGTTCCTGAATTCCATCAAGTGAGAATAGGGATCTTTTGGGTCAAATGAGTTCTTCAAATCTATTCAGAGGCTATCCAGTAGGTGCTTGAGTTTTCTCATCTTTCCAATTCACATAAAGAATCTGTACCCGACACTCAGTAGGACTCAAATTGGAGAAGCAGAGCAGTATTAAGGGCAGGCCTATTTGATCACTCCTGGTACACAGGAAGGTTGTACAGGCCACTGGGAATTTAGGCAAATGAGGGGCAACAGAGCTTATTTTGGACACTGTCTTGGGCTATGCTAATGCTATCAAATGTCAATCCTATTGTTGACTTCATATTTGTTTTATCCTAAGCTCATATATTCATCCTCAACCCTGTTGAAAATATCTAATCCCATCACTCACTTTATTCTTTTCCTGATTTCCTAATGTCTCTATTGATATCTGCTTTCCTACATATTTTGCCCTGTGCATCATTGTGACTGACTCTTCACTTGTGTTGACATTTACATTGACTCTCTAACCAAAACCCTATTGCTAAAGAACTTTTGTTCCAAATCCTATACTCACTTTTCTTCCTAAACTTACCGACTATCTTTCTAATCCAACTGACTATAACTTTTTGAATGGATGTTCTCTTCTACATTCAATGATCCAAGTACAGTTCAGGTTTCTATTCAACCGGGTGAGGGGGTAGATTCTGCAGTTTGGCAATTGGGGACAGCACATTCTGGGAACAAGATTAGCAAAGAGTTCTCAAGATTTCAACAGTGTTTCGTTAAGTGTACAGAAAAACAGGAAGTGACAAGTACATATTTTATTAACCTTTCATTCCAAACTTCTTTTTCTGGCTACTTCTAATCATAAAAGTGATCTTTGTGGGGTGTCACATTCTATGTCTGCTAGTGGGGTATTACCATAATTTTAATTTGTCCAATTTGAGCTTGGAGAAAAGAAATTACATGGTTGAGGAAACAGGGTTTTATAGTTAGTAATAATATGAGGATTATTATTGGACCGGCCAGGGTTGATAAAAACGTAATTAACCAGGGGGACTGTGTAAAAAAAGACTCAAACTACCCTTTTTGTGCCTCTCTCTCTCGTTGTTGCTCTTCAAGGCATCTTTTTAATTTACTCATAGATTTTTTTACAACTCCAGTATTGTCGACATAAAAACAACATTCTTCCCTCAATGAAGCACAAAGGCCCCCCTCTGTCATGAAAAGGAGGTCCAACCCTCGACTGTTCTGTAAAACAACTTCAGAGAGAGAGGTTAAAGATTCCTGCAAAGCTGTGATGGAGGTTTCTAAAATCTTTAAGTTTTGATCTATTGCTGCTTCTAATTGGGTCACTTGTTGTGTCCCATGGACCAGAGCAGTGGTTCTTGTGCCCAACCCTGCAGCAACTCCTATTCGTAATAGAATGGCTAAGGTGAGGGACATATGTTCCCCGTGGAACCGGGTTGTATGTCCCCCTCTTTGATCTTCAGATGAACCTGCGTCATGATAGAGCACTCTGGGAAACATCTGCACCATTTCACAATTAATCACATCTGTTGACCATTTCATGAAAACATAAACAATGTTTAATATATAGAATTATACTGTTGTAGGGACGGACAAGGCAAGGCACCTAAGATAGCACCAAAGACACGGAAACAGTCTTTTTTGGTTTCAACCAGATTCAGAGGGCATTGCTTCTGTTGTAATCAATTAATCCCCTGAAACCCAAGTTACGTAGTTTCAGAATTTTGTACCCAACACGTAAGGGAAGGGGCTCAGAAGTTCACAGTCTGCAGAAGTTCACAAAAAGCAGTTTTTGTTTCTGTTTTTTCCTCAGTTTGGGCAAGTTAACTTTTCAAGGACACCTGGGTGGGGGTGTCTTCCCTTTCTTTTTTTCCCCCTTCCAGCTGTTTCCATACAGCCTAGTTTGTAACTTCTTTATCTTAGAAATGTAGCCATCTCTGTGAAGCCCCAGCTCAAGGCCAGAGGCCTTTTTTTCAAATATTTTGTGAAAAACTAGTAAGGGTGTGTCTAGATCAGGAGTGCTGAATTTTTTAGCCAGTTGCCAAGGAGACCAGGGCAACACAAAATAGGAAGTTTATCTACAGTGAACTCTTTTATAGGGACTCTTTTGCTGAAAGTCCTAAATCAGCCATGGTGAAGACTTCTGGAGAAGGTCAGTTAAGACTTTTCTGTGGGCCTGGTACAGAGGGGGACAATTTGGAAGGCAGGGATAAGAGCAGCTCTGTGGATCTGAGAATGAGGAAGGAGAGATGTAAAAGAATATTGGAAGAGGGCTTTGGGATCTTAATAGCAACAAAAACTTGAGCAGTAGAACAGATAGAACAGAGGGGGAGACGGGAGTGAGATTCCAAAAAGCCTGTGAGGGACTTTAAATTCTTAGTAACCTGTTTTTAGTGATGACAAAGCAACATTAAAGGCCATTTTCATTACTTCTTGTATTAGGGTCTGAGGATTCTTCTCAGCGGGTTTGAGCTTTGCATTAGGTGGTAAGAGGACTGGGTGGGACCCGGTGCGGGCACTGACAGGAGAGGAGAGGAGTGAGTGAATGGAGTGGTACCTCAGTACCTGCGACCTCAGCAAGGGAGCAATGGTCTGAGAACCAGTCGAGATTTGGGTTTTTGATCTAGATATTGGAGGGGAGAAATCAAGTTGCTGAGGTGGGAGTGACAGCGGAGAGTCTGGAGCACAAGGCTGAGGGTGAGCATCTATTGGAGAAGCATAGTTCAGGATGTGAGCAAAGGTGAGAGAAGGCCTCCACATAGCGGAATCTCCTTTCACCCTTTTGAGCACTTGCAGAAGTTAAAAAGGTCACACAGAATTTGAGGATCTAGAGACCCCTCTGGGGGCCATCGGTTTTGGTTATCTAATTCGTAATATGGCCAATGCTGTGTACAGAATTTGATGAGGAGTTTGGGTTCCATCTGACTGTCCCTGTATGCTCACATCCCCATGACTTACAATAGAAGTCTGCTCTCCCCCCCCCCCCACAGCCGTGACTGTTTGTGGCTTTGATAGTCTGCCAGGCAAACATAGTAATCTAGGCTAGCCAACCTGCATCTGGCTCACGTGTCCCTACATCTATAATGTTTGTTTCCATTATCTATGGTACGGAAGGGATTTAATGGAATTTTAGTGGGATCCTGTTAATCAGGGATATCCCAATAGGAAAGACCTATAGCCAGCTGGCAAATGACTGGGTGGAGAGATGGCCACCAGGTTCGTAAGGGGGCTGTATTCGAGAGAGGCCATACTTCGTGTCCAGTAGGATTTGTGATCAGCCATCGCAGCTTAAGGGGCTGATGAGGGTTAAGACTACTGGTCGTCAAGGGGAGAATAAATATCTTCCAGGATCTTCTTTACAACCATTTGCGATGTTTCTTTTTTCTTCTTTTTTATTTCTTTTTTTTTGTGTGTGTGGGGAAGGCTTCAATACATCCTGAAAATGTATGTTCAAAGACTAGGAGTTATTTAAGTCCATACCTTACTGGCTTAATTTCAGTAAAGTCCACTTCCCAGAATTGTCCTCGTCTGGTTCCTCATAGGTGCTTTCCTGCAGGAAGCTTGGAAGTGTAAGCTTTAACCAATTAATGGACCTGACAGGCTTTTGTTACCCATTCAGTTATTTCCTTTTGCTGTGAGTAGGTTAGTGGAAAACTGTGTTCTTGATCCTTCACGAATGAATGCAGTTTCTTTGAACAAAGGTGAGTGAGTTGATGAACATTTGCTACTGACATAGTTAGAGCCATGATTATAGGAGTAGTTACTGAAGGATTAAAAAATTCCACTTGGGGGCCTTCAGGGTTAAAAGTTATTTTGGCCCAGAGCTTGGTGAGCAGAACTCTGCCCATCAATGGGGCCAGGCATTCTGGGATTACTAGGAAGGAGTGATGGATTTTTCCTTTTCCCTGGTCCATGGCCCTCGTAGTTGTCAAAGCCCGATATTTACTTCTGTTAGACTCTTGAATTAGACACCTTTTATTCGGTAGAGGGCCCAATGGGCCTTACGGGCTGAGTATATTCCCCCTGTATCTACTTCAAAGTTTATTGTGTTCCCCTCCACTTCAAAAGTTACCTTGAGGTCAGGGAGAGGATCTGAGCCCGGACTTTCTTAGTATTCCTCCAGAGTCAGAATATCTGGCTGGCATGGCTGTCTCTTTCTAGGGCACTCTTTGGCCCAGTGTCCTTTTTCTTTAGAGTAGGCACATTGATCTGAGGCCAGGGGTGGCCTCTAGTGTGTGCCCAGGTATCCCTTCCTGTCTCTCTGTTTCTTAATTTCTGGCCTATTTGTTGTTGTGACCAGGACCTTAGTCAATGCCTTAGTCTGTCTTTTGTTTCTTTTATCCTCACTCAGCTCCCTTCTCTTCCTCAGTTTCTCTCTTAAAGTATACCTTCTCGGGTTCTCTGACTAAATCCCTCAAAGTCATATCTTGTAATCCATCTAAGCATTGTAACTTTCTTTTAATATCCAGGGCAGCTTTCCCAATAAAGGCCATTGTGACAGATGCCTTTTGATCCTCTGCCTGAGGATCGAAAGGAGTATGTCTCTTATATGCCTACATAATTATCTCTAGGAACATAGAGGGAGATTCATCAGGCCCTTAAATAATCTCTCTTACCTTGGCCAAATTAGTTGGTCACCTAGCGGCCACTAAGATACCCACTATTAGAGCCCGGCGATAAGTGGACAGATGCTCCCTACCTTCAAAGGTGTTAGGGTCCCAGTTGGGTCGTTTCAAGAGAAAGCCGGCTTTGAATATGTTGGGAAGTTGTGTTGGTCACGCATTTGGTCCGAGGATACTTTTTTCTAGCCTCCAGGAGGATTCTCTTTTGTTCCTCTGTCATGAAGAGAGTCCCTAGGAGTTGTTGGCAGTCATCCCAAGTAGGTTGGTGTGAAAACATCAATGACTTCACCAGACCTGAGAGCCAGGTTGGGTCCTCGGTAAAAGGGGGATTGTTATTTTTCCATTTATATAGGTCTGAAGAGGAGAAGGCCAATACTGGTAGGCTTCCATTTTTTTTCCCCATGGCCATCATCAATCATTGGCCCTTAGGGATGGAGGGAAGCAACACGGGAGTTCCAGGGTTTTCAATCATTTGCCACCGGCGAGTTCCTTTAGCAAGTCCAGCTTCCTCCAGGAATGGAGGGGCTGTGTGTGACGCAGGGGAGTTATCTGGAGGGCCCTGTGCTGGCTTAGCGTCCTCCAATTGCGGAGAGGCTGAGTCAGCAGCTGGAGAATCACTTAGAGGGTGTTGGGGGTTGTGGGACAAGGGTAGAAGATAAGGAAGGGGAGGAGAGTCCAGTAGAGTCAAATCTTGTGACTCAGGGAGAACAGAGGGTGGAGGAGGAGGAGGAGCAGAGGGGTTGAGAGATCGTGGGGGAAGGAGTAGGAACGGGGACACAGCAAGGAAAGGCTTCAACCACGGAAGAGGAGATTTGCAGAGGTCCTGCCAAGTTAAGGTATATTCCTGTTTATAAGTATGGCTATGTGGCCCTGGCTGTAAGACAATATCTCTGTCTTTTTAAATTACTGGGAAGTAGAAAGATCCTTCTAGGGGCCATCCGAATCCAAAGGTGGGCCATTCTGAGGCACACAGAGTCTGCCAGGTCCAGCGTTTTACTGAAAAAGAAACATTCTGAGCCCTTAAGCGGACTTTGGTCCATAGATCAAGGGTCAGGGACAGAGGCATTGAAGTGATCTGTCCCATAATGAAAGATACACAAACAGTAAAAGCAACGACACAGGACACAGACAAGAGAAAACAATAAAGACAGGCAATGGATGTCCAACACTGAGACCAAGACTGAGCTTGTGGCAAAACCCGATGGGCTGGCAATACCGAATCTGAAACAAAGTATCACTGAGTCGAGGGGACTATTATTCCTCGTTTCCCGAGTCCTCTGTGGCGTCCCCCAGGGACTTGGCTTGTGGCTCTGTGACACGTCTGCCAGCCACCATCAAAGAGAGCTCACACACTTCATCGACAGCCATTTTGCCAAGCCCTAACCTGAAACCTGAAACCAGAAAGAGGCACCTTACTTACCCTGAGAGTAGCCCATTGGGGTCTCTCGTTCACCGCTGCTGGATTTCGGTGGAACCTCCATATATAAAGATCGGAAGAGCATTGGGGGAAGAGAACACCAAGAGACTCTCTCATGCAAAAACAAAGGGTTTATTCTGGGTCCAGCATGCTGGGGCTCAGAGCTCATTTGAATAGAGCAGAGAACCCTGAGAACAGCTTAAGCAGAGCTTATATACTTTCCTTGAAGAGGGCAGGGAGGAAAGTTTATTGATGGGCCTGGGCGGGTGAGCAGTTTGCGTGCAACTGGGTGAGGGAGTACATTCTGAAGTTTGGCAGTTGGGGACAGCACATTCTGGGAAAAAGTTTAGAAAACACTTCTCAAGATTTCAACAGTGTTTTATTAAGCATACAGAAAAACAGGAAGTGACAAGAATCTATTTTATTAACATTTCACTACCGACTATACTTTGCCAGATTTCCTAAAGTCTCTATTGATATCTGCATTCCTACATATTTTCCCCAGTTCATCATTGTGATTAATTCTTCACATGTGCTGATATTTACATTCACTCAATACCCGAAACCCTATAGCTAAAGAACTTTTGGTCCAAATCCTATACTCACTCTCCTTTATAAACATACCGACTATCTTCCTAATACTCCTGACTATCCATTTTGACTGGAAGTTCTCTTTGAAAATCAATCATCCAAGTTACAAGGTCCTATGCTTAATACCGCAATCAAGGGCCCAATGCCCTTCTGGGCTTCAAATCTTACCTAGATTTCTGTTTTCAGATTCATATATTTTACCTATATATTCTTGAAAATATCGCAGATTCCCAATACTATTATTCATCCAGCAGAATGATTTCTATTCCAAATCAAACCTGTTATTAACCCTAACCATACACTGTTCCCTCAATCTAACTTTAGAGAAGAGCAAGGACAGAGTTGGTCTTAAAATACAAGAATGTAGGGGATCTTCCAACTGCTGAGAAACTCAAAGGTCTATGCGCAAATGATCCCTAGAGAAGTTGTAGGCACCTATGAAGGAACTGAGAGAGCAAAAGTCATCTTTCATTGCAAACAACCTGGTCAGCATGAAGGGATGTGTCTGAATCAGCCTCTCTCTTCTTTATGTAGAGAAGGAGGACCAAACGAGGCCTCTGTGGAGAGCTGTTCCCGGTTACCAATGTTTGATATACCATTCTAACTTGTGAAAGTGTCAAAGGAATTAGGGACAGCCTCCATTTCATGGGACCTTTGGAAGCAAATGTTAGGACAACGTGCTTGCCAAGGCATTGACCTCATTCAGTTCCTGAAGGAAGTGACCTCACCTCACATTCTTGGTGATGGAACTCTCTGAACTTGGGATCCAGGCATGGAGGCACACAAATCTAGTCCCAGGCCCAGTCCCAGTGGTCTCCCTTCTTTTGATTTACCAAGGACAGAGTCAGTCTTTCTTGGTATCTACTGATGTGAGGATGGCCAAATGCCAGGAAAGCTCTGAAGAGTGGCCTTTCCTGAGTAAGCAGGAAGTGGCTCACCGCTGTCTCCTGACAACTTCACAGAGTTGGCCAAGGAAACCAGATCTGAGACAGAACAGGCCATTTGATGGGAACATAGTATGGCCCACCAGTCAGAGGTCACACCCGATAGTCAGAGACCTACTTTGGGAAAGGTGGTGACTTTGTGGGTGTGAGTGTGTGTTTGTGATTTTGTCTCATGTTTTGAGAATAGGTAGGAAAGGCAGTTTGTTTGGTTTGGAGTGGACGATTTCTAACAAGTGATTTGACAAGGCGAGTGTTTTTAAGTCTGTGTATCCCACTGTGTCCATGGTTGTAGACATTAGAAAAGAGAATGCATCAAAGGATGTGTCCAGGTTAGTAGAAAGCTTACCAGAATTCTTTCTGCCCAATGTATGAAAGGAATGCGGCTTGCCTTATGGATGGGTAACACCTGCTATCTTCCTAAGTTCCTGTTTTCTTCCTGATTTCTGGCCACTCTCCAAAATAGGCTCATGATTTTGTGACCAAGATATGTACCACCTCCAAGCTCTGTGACATGGCCATGTACTGGATAGCTGAAGGGAATGGTGAGCATCTCAGAAAATTCAGATATCAGTGTGACCAGGAAAGTCTCAGTGGAGAAACACTGCTTTGGGCCATTTGCTAACCTATTGTTCTGTTCCTCTGAATGTCAGGAAGGTCTTTGCCTCAGGCCACCCCTTTGTGAAGCCTAAAGAAAACAGTTTTCAAATGGAAATGAATGGGCATCACCTGTGGCTCTTTGCTTAATTGCTTTGGAAAGGGATGTGTCTGAATCAGCCTCTTGGCCCTGTGTGAGGTTGTGGCTTAGATTCTCAGCACCTGGTGGATGTAAAGAGAGATCCCATGTGTGCATCCAAAACCAAAATGGCCAAAAAGCAGTCCTTGTGGATGAAGTCTGTCGCCTTCCTCTTTAAAGTTATTGAACTCCATCAAGTGAGAATAGGGATCCTTTGGGTCAAATGGGTTCTTCAAAGACCTGCAGAGGTGCTTGTGATTTCTCATGACTGCAAATCACATAAAAATATATACCTGACACTCAGTTTTCCACAAATTGGAGAAGCATAGAAGTATTAACGTCTAGCATATTTGATCACTCCTGTTTCGCATGAAGGGTGTCCAGACCACCCTGAATTTACGCCAATGAGGGGCAAGGGAGTTATTTTGGACACTCTCTTGGACTCCGCCACTCATGGAAACCTTCCGCCAGAGGTTGTGATTAGTGTCTATATGGAAGAAGATGAGGGCCATATGGGAGGGTTTTGGTTTTAAATTTGGTCATTTATGTCCAGTATGAAGACATGACCTGGACCACCTGGGCTTGAACTCTGGTGTGATTCCCCTTAGAGACTGAATTCAGAGAAGTATTGCCATGAATTTTGTTGGGATTTTAGGAGTCCACCCATGAGAATCACCCTTGGAAACTGAGATCTAGGCCCAGGTTGGCTTTCCACAGAGCCCTGGGTATCTCAGCCAGGATATCACATGATTTAATTCTGAAAGACTTGGCAGCCATAGTTGAGAGTCACAACACCCATGGACGTCACATTGTAGACCTCAATAGGCCTGGCTTCATGTGACATTTGGGCCACTCTTTGGGAAGCCTTGCCTGTGAGAGTTCTACAGAGCATTCATTGAAATGAGCTTCCTCACCATTTAATGGTTCCTGAATGAATTGAAACCCACAGTGCTTGCAACGTCATCCTTGAAAAATGCCTAGATAAATACCATGAAATTTTTGAAATTCCCATGACCAGGTGGCACTGGAGAAACTTTGGATGTCCTGTTGCTGATCGTAAATATGCAAGACAGTGCCTTGATTGAGTGGGTTTCATGAAAATGGTGTAGAACAGTGATGCCAGTATGTTGGAACCTGCTGAGTAGTGGGCCTAGAGCAGTGGTAGGCAGATGTGTGATAAAAAATTTGTGGTGGGGCCATGTGGATCTGCCATTGGCTTCCAAATGGCTTGTGACTGACATGGTGCAGCCAGCAGACCCTTCCATGTAAAGGCTTCTTGTTATATGGAGATGTTTCCGGGCAATGTTCAGAATCAGGTTGCTATGGACATGTGGTCAAGCTATGTGGAATAGAAGCCTGGTTGGTGCATTCTCCTGCAGACCCTGACCAACCACACATGACAGAATTGCCTCCAGAACTGTGTCCCAGTTGAACTTCTTTTATTTCATGAAGCAAATGCCAAAGTCCCAGTGCAGCAGCAAGAAACACCACGAAAAGTGGAGGATGACCAAATGGCTTCCCAGTCCACATGGGAATACCCTTAGCCCCCAGTGGCCACAGTTTACTTACAAAGAGAGAATTCAGCACTGCTGCCTCATGTTCATTGGAAAATAAGAAATCATGTCCTCCAGGTCACATAGATGCAGACACAGCTTTGATGGTCTCAGTAGAAAGAAGCTAAAGCTCCTGACAAAAACATATATTTCAAGTGCCCAAACTCAGAGGCAGTTTCTCAAGAAGTATTTAGGCCAGCAGAGCTCCATATATATGGAGTGTTTATCCTGTCCCATACTAGGAAAACTCCTCTACCACTTCCAAGGTTGTAAACTCCTGAGCATATTATTCACAGATTTTATTTGTCTACTCCTCTAATTGTGTCTTACTTTGGGGGAAGGAAATGTCAAGGAATTGTTCTGGATGAGAGTGGGAAGATTTTGTTTAGCACATATTTGCATACACATTGGTTTCATTTTTCTATTTTACATTTGATATACTGAATCCCTGACACTAACACATACCCTACTAGATTCTGAATACTAATCCTAATATGATGGAGAAAAATAACCGAAACAGAATAGAAATACAAGCAGTTCAGAGGAGGCATGTTGTATACTTGGACTTGCCTTTTGCATTATATAGGGTAGGAGTTATAAATCTAGTAAATTTTTTGTTGAAATAGTTTTCCATGTGCTTTTAAAGTTAACAAATATGTGAATTCCTGTCTCCCTTTCTCTGTATTCTATTCAGCACATGTATTTTTATATGCACATATAGAATCCTACCTGGTATCACACGTGCATTCTTGTGAGTTACATAACTTGGCAGATACAAAGTGTGAGAAGAGATCACTCCTCCTAAACGCTGTTTGAACTGAAAATTCAAACTATGGGTGAGCTTCCTAGTTGAAAAAAGTTATACATAAATCCATATCCAGTAAAATGAATATTTTTGGATCTGTGGATGATATGTATTTCACGGTGTAATTCGATTGGCATATATATTGCTAATTTTTAAAATCTGTGTGTGGATATATATATATATATATATATATATATATATATATATATATATATTCTCTCCAGATATTTCAAAATATTTAATATATGTGTCTTATTATACACTCCCTAAATTCATTCATGAATATGTATGTGGATTTATAAAAAACTTTTCACAAGATTATTCTCAGAAATATTCATTCACCTGATATACGTATTTTTTTCCTAGTATTGAAAACTAACTTAAGTGAATGGTGCATATGAATCCTAATATTTCTACAGTAACTGATCCAGTTTCACATCAATGCAAGTAGATTCCTATGGGACATGATAAGTATTTTGAAGTTCATTTTTATTTCAACACTGGTACATTACTATTTCTTCAGTTTGTGCACATTATAGGATATATATTTCATCCACAAGTTCACAAATTTATAGGCATATATTTCACTTTCAATCACTTTCTGCTTCAGAAAACACGTGTTCTGCCATGTTTCAAACTGGTCTTTTCATGAGACTTCTTTCAAAACACATTATTTTTGATTTCCATAATCACTTTTGAAGCAAAACTCACACACTCTTCATGATAAACCATAAGCCTAGGATTACAATTAGACGTATAACTAGTTGTTATGAATGATTCTATATCAATATATGATTTCTTGAGAGGCAAGATGGCCGCAAAGGGAGTGCAGTAACTCCGTGTACTGCGTCACTGTGAGGGAAAATGACGAGTTAGAACGGCTAAAAGCTATCTTGTTAGGAATTTCCAGCAAAATTGGGGTGCTCCAAAATCTAGTGGAAGGATTTTCATCGCACGAGGATCAGCTTCAGGGGCTCAAATGTGAGCGATCTGTCCATCTGTATGGAGCGCTGCTTGTTCGGCAGATCACCCCATGGCTGGAGTCTGCGGCGCGCGCTGGGAAACGACAGGCTGGTGGCGCAGAGATACAGCGATCCTGATTCTGTGGGCTCCTGCCAGCTAGGCATTTGCTGAGCTCGGAGCTGAATTCTGGGTTGGAGACGGGGAAAGGAAACGGTCCAGTTTGGTTCTCCACACCAGTCAGACCACGGAGGAAGCCAGCGGCCACCATCTTGGAGAGCTGACGTCACCATCCTTGTCGGAGCATGCACCAAGTCCGGAGAGGCCGAATTCTGGCTCCCGGAACTGTTTTGGCCCGGTGATAAAGAACCCGCTGAAACTGTTTCTCGGTCCGGGTCCTGCTGAATACTGTGGAGGCCAGAGGGGCCGAACAGAGCCGCCGCCCGGGCCCGGAACAGGTCCAGCGACCTGCCGGCGTGGTAGTCAAGAAAACCCGGAGGCAGCGCTGGCACAGGAGCCGGCGGGAGCTGCGCGGCGCGGGACTCCCAGCTACCGCTCCCACCAGTGCTGACAACTGAGGTCTCTTGCACCGACTCGCCTCGGCGTGGGACTCACGGCTACCGCTCCCACCAGTGCTGACAACTTAGGTCTCTTGCACCAGATACGGGGGCGTGGCTACCAGAAGGTAAGCAAATTGGCTGGGGGTTCTCAGCCCCAAGCTCTACAAACTTAGGGCCTGAGGGAGGCCAACAAGAAGAGTGTGCCCAGGCACTAATGAAACAGCTGCTCCACGCGTGTGCAAGGTAGGCGGAACTGTGAACACCGACAAAACAGGCCCAGTGAACCGCCAGACACATCCCTCCGGTTGGGGGAGGGGCAGAGCCTCCGGGCGCCTGCAAGGTAGGCGGACCCACGACCCACCAGCAGAAAAGGCGCAGCAATCCACAGAGCGGCATAGCCACCCCCCGAGCCTACAAGGTAGGCAGACCTGTGACCTACCGGCAGGTCATGCCCAAAAACCTGCGGAGGGGCACAGCTGCCCCACGTGCCTGCTAGGTAGGCTGAACCGTGACCACCAACAGAACAGGCCCAGCGGCCGGCCAGACACATCGCCCCGCCCAGGTTGGGGGAGGGGCAGAGCCGCCGGGCGCCTGCGAGTTAGGCATACCTGCGAATCACCAGCAGATCACGCCCAGCAACCGCGGAGCGGCAGAGCCACCCCCGGGCCTGCAAGGTAGGGACACTTGCCACCCACCGGCAGGTCAGGCCCAACAAACTGCGGAGGGGCACAGCTGCCCCACGAGCCTCCTAGGTAGGCAGAACCCTGACCACCGACAGAACAGGCCCAGAGGCCGGACAGATACATCGCCCCGCCCCGGTTGGGGGAGGGGCAGAGCAGCCGGGCGACTGCAAGGTAGGCAGACCTGCGACTCACCAGCAGATCAGGCCCAGCAACTGCGGAGCGAGCGGCAGAGCCACCCCCGGGCCTGCAAGATAGGCGCACTTGCCACCCACCGGCAGGTCAGGCCCAAGAAACTGCAGAGGGGCACAGCTGCCCCACGAGCCTGCTAGGTAGGCAGAACCCTGACCACCAACAGAACAGGCTCAGAGGCCGGCCAGACACATTGCCCCACGCCGGTTGGGGGAGGGGCAGAGCCGCCGGGCGCCTGCAAGTTAGGCAGACCTGCATCTCACCAGCATATCAGGCCCAGCAACCCGCGGAGCGGCAGAGCCACCCCCGGGCCTGCAAGGTAGGCGCACTTGCCACCCACCGACAGGTCAGGCCCAGCAACTCTCAGAGAGACACAGCTGCTCCACGCGCGTGCAGGGTAGGCGGAACCGTGACCACCGACAAAAAAGGCCCAGTGGACCGCCAGACACATAGCTCCGGTTGGGGGAGGGGCAGAGCCGCCGGGTGCCTGCAAGGTAGGCGGACCCGCGACCCACCAGCAGAACAGGCACAGCAATCCACAGAGCGGCAGAGACACCCCCCGAGCCTACAAGGTAGACAGACCTGTGACCCACCGGCAGGTCAGGCCCAAAAACCTGCGGAGGGACACAGCTGCCCCACGTGCCTGCTAGGTAGGCTGAACCGTGACCACCAACGGAACAGGCCCAGCGGCCGGCCAGACACATCGCCCCGCCCCGGTTGGGGGAGGGGCAGAGCCGCCGGGCGCCTGCAAGTTAGGCAGACCTGCAACTCACCAGCAGATCAGGCCCAGTGACCCGCGGAGCGGCAGAGCCACCCCTGCGCCTGCAAGGTAGGCACACTTGCCATCCACCAGCAGGTCAGGCTCAGCAACTCTCAGAGGGACACAGCTGCTCCACGCGCGTGCAATGTAGGCGGAACCGTGACCACCGACAAAACAGGCCCAGTGGCCCGCCAGATACATCACTCCGGTTGGGGGAGGGGCAGAGCCGCCACCAGCGCCTTTTAGGGAGACAGACCTGCAACCGACAGACAGAACAGGCCTAGTGGCCAGCGGAGGGGCAAAACCGCTGCTCACTCCTGCAAGGTAGGCGGACCTGTGACCACCGAAAGAACAGGCCCATCGAAAGTACAGGCACAGCGGCCTCCTGGCGTGGTAGGCACATTGCCTCAATTGAAGGAGGGGCAAAACCACCGCCAAAGCCTGCAAGGGAGACGATGCAGCTATACAAAAGCAATATAAATATATAGGGGGAAAAATCAATAACACAACAGTTTCACCAAGCAGAAAGAAACGCGATCAGTATGAAAAGACAAGGAAAAAAAGGACCACAAGCAATGCAGGTCAATTCAACTTTAGAAGAGGTAATATCTGCAGCAGATGGAATGTCAGATAAAGAATTCAGGATATACATGCTTCAGATGATCTGGAGTCTCAAGGAAGACATTAGACAGCAAAATCAGACAATGAAAGACCACTTCGACCACTTCGACAATGAATTACATAAACAAATCCAAGAAGGAAAAGATCAATTATTCAGGGAGATAGAGGATATAAAAAACAAACAAACAGAAATCCTGGAAATGCAGGAAACAATAAACCAACTTAAAAACTCAATTGAGAATACTACCAGCAGAGTAGAACACTTAGAAGATAGAACATCAGACAATGAAGACAAAGTATTTCAACTGGAGAAGAACATAGACAGCTCAGCAAAGCTGTTAAGAAACCATGAGCAGAACATTCAAGAAATATGGGATAACATAAAGAGACCAAACTTAAGAGTTATTGGGATACAGGAAGGTATTGCTGTCCAAACCAAAGGAATGAGCAATCTATTCAACGAAATAATACGAGAAAACTTCCCAGACTTGAAGAATGAGACAGAATCCCAAATCCTAGAAGCCTACAGGACGCCGAATGTGCAAAATCATAAGAGATCCACACCTAGACACATTATAATGAAGATGCCCAACATACAGAATAAGGAGAGAATTTTAAAAGCTACAAGAGAAAGAAAGCAGATTACATTTAGGGGTAAACCAATCAGGATAACAGCTGATCTTTTAACACAGACTCTGAAAGCTAGAAGATCCTGGAATAACATATTTCATACACTAAAAGAAAATGGGTTCCAACCAAGAATTGTGTATCCCGTGAAATTAAGCTTCAGGATGGAAGATGAAATTAAAACCTTCGATGATAAACAAAAGTTAAAAGAATTTGCAGCTAGAAAACCATCTCTTCAAAACATCCTCGGCAAAATATTACAGGAAGAGGAAATGGAAAATGTCAATGAAAACCAACAGCGGGAGGTAGTACAGTAAAGGGGGGGGGATAATCAAAGAGGAAAACAAACCATGTTTAGTAACATAAATAAACCAATATGGCTGGAAGAACACCCATATCTCAATAATAACCCTAAATGTTAATGGCTTAAACTCACCAATTAAGAGACACAGGCTAGTAGAATGGATCACAAAACAAGACCCAACAATATGCTGCCTTCAGGAGACGCATTTGATAGGAAAAGACATACTTAGACTGAAGGTGAAAGGTTGGGAAAAATCATATCAATCATATGGACTTTGGAAACAAGCAGGAGTGTCCATATTCATATCAAATAAAATAGATTTCAAGCCAAAGTTAATCAAAAGGGATGAAGATGGACACTACATACTTCTCAAGGGAACCATACACCAACAAGACATAACAATCATAAATATATATGCCCCAAACAATGGTGCAGCTATGTTCATCAAACAAACACTTCTCAAGTTCAAGAGTCTAATAGACCACCATACAATAATCATGGGAGACTTCAACACACCTCTCTCACCACTGGACAGATCTTCCAAACAAAAGTTGAATAAGGAAACTATAGAGCTCAATAACACAATTAATAACCTAGACTTAATTGACATATATAGAATATACCACCCAACATCAAGCAGTTACACTTTTTTCTCAGCAGCACATGGATCCTTCTCAAAAATAGATCATATATTATGTCACAGGGCAACTCTTAGACAATATAAAGGAGTAGAGATAATACTATGCATCTTATCTGATCATAATGGAATGAAATTGAAAATTAACGATAAAAGAAGTAAGGAAAAATCATGCATCACTTGGAGAATGAACAATAGGTTACTGAATGATCAATGGGTTATAGACGACATCAAGGAGGAAATTAAAAAATTCTTAAAGATAAATGAAAACACAGACACAACATATTGGAATCTATGGGACACATTGAAAGCAGTTCTAAGAGGAAAATTTATTGCTTGGAGTTCATTCCTTAAAAAAAGAAAAAACCAACAAATAAATGATCTAATACTTCAACTCAAAATCCTAGAAAAAGAAGAGAAAAAAACAGCAAAAGAAGTAGAAGACAAGAAATAATTAAAATCAGAGCTGAAATTAATGAAATCGAAACGAAAGAAACAATAGAAAAAATGACAAAACTAAAATTTGGTTCTTTGAAAAAATAAAAAATATCGACAGACCCTTAGCCACGCTAACGAAGAGAAGAAGAGAGAGAACTCATATTACCAGCATACGGGATGAAAAAGGCAATATCACAACAGACACTTCAGAAATACAGAAGATTATCAGAAATTATTTTGAATCCTTATACTCCAACAAAATAGAAGATAGTGAAGGCATCGATAAATTTCTTAAGTTATATGATTTGCCCAGATTGAGTCAGGAGGATATTGACAACCTAAACAGACCAATATCATTTGAGGAAATAGAAGATACCATCAAAAGACTACCAACTAAGAAAAGCCCAGGACCGGATGGGTATACAGCAGAGTTTTACAAAACCTTTAAAGAGGAACTAATACCAATACTTTTCAAGCTATTTCAGGAAATAGAAAAAGAGGGAGAACTTCCAAATTCATTCTATGAGTCCAACATCACCCTGATTCCTAAATCAGACAAAGACACTTCAAAGAAAGAAAACTACAGAAAAATATCTCTAATGAACCTAGATGCAAAAATCCTCAATAAACTTCTGGCGAACCGGATACAAAAACATATCAAAAAAATTGTGCAACATGATCTGGTAGGATTTATCCCTGGGATGCAAGGTTGGTTCAATATACGGAAATCAATAAATGTTATTCACCACATCAATAGGCTTAAAAATAAGAACCATATGATCATCTCGATAGATGCGGAAAAAGCATTCGACAAAGTAGAGCATCCCTTTATATTCAAAACTCTAGAAAAACTAGGGATAACAGGAACATACCTCAATATTGTAAAAGTAATCTTTGCTAAGCCTCAGGCTAGCATCATTCTGAATGGAGAAAAACTGAAGGCATTCCCTCTAAAATCTGGAACAAGACAGGGATGCCCTCTCTCACCACTTCTGTTCAACATAGTTCTCGAATCACTGGCCAGAGCAATTAGACAGACGAAAGAAAATAAAGGCATAAAAATAGAAAAGAAGAACTCAAATTATCACTATTTGCAGATGACATGATTCAATACCTAGCAGACCCAAAAGGGTCTACAAAGAAACTATTAGAGCTAATAAATGAATTCAGCAAAGTGGCAGGCTATAAAATCAACACGCATAAATCAAAGGCATTCCTGTATATCAGCGACAAATCCTCTGAAATGGAAATGAGGACAACCACCCCATTCACAATATCCTCAATAAAAGTAAAATACTTGGGAATCAACCTAACAAAAGAGGTGAAAGACTTATACAATGAAAACTACAGAACCCTAAAGAAAGAAATAGAAGAAGATCTTAGAAGATGGAAAAATATACCCTGTTCATGGATAGGTAGAAGTAACAACATCAAAATGGCGATATTACCAAAAGTTCTCTATAGGTTTAATCCAATGCCAATCAAAATCCCAACGGCATTTCTTGTAGAAATAGAGAAAGCAATCATGAAATTCATATGGAAAAATAAAAGACCCAGAATAGCAAAAACAATGCTAAGCAGGAAGTGTGAATCAGGCGGGATAGCTATACCAGACTTCAAACTATACTACAGAGCAATAGTCACAAAAACACCATGGTACTGGTAACAAAACCGTTGGGTGGACCAATGGTACAGAATAGAGGACACAGAAGCCAATCCACAAAACTACAACTATCTTATATTCGATAAAGTGGCTAAAAGCATGCAATGGAAGAAGGATAGCATCTTCAACAAATGGTGTTGGGAAAACTGGAAATCCATTTGCAACAAAATGAAACTGAATCCCTTTCTCTCGCCATGCACAAAATTTAACTCAAAGTGGATCAAGGAACTTGATATCAAATCAGAGACATGGCGTCTGATAGAAGAAAAAGTTGGCTATGATCTACATACTGTGGGGTCAGGCTCCAAATTCCTCAATAGGACACCATAGCACAACAGTTAATAACTAGAATCAACAAATGGGACTTACTCAAACTAAAAAGTTTTTTCTCAGCAAAAGAAACAATAAGAGAGGTAAATAGGGAGCCTACGTCCTGGGAACAAATCTTTACTCCTCACACTTCAGACAGAGCCATAATATCCAGAATATACAAAGAACTAAAAAAATTAGACAATGAGATAACGAATAACCCAATCAACAAATGGGCCTAGGACCTGAACAGAAATTTCTCAGAGGAGGACATACAATCAATCAACAAGTATATGAAAAAATGCTCACCATCTCTAGCAGTCAGAGAAATGCAAATCAAAACCACCCTAAGATACCATCTCACTCCAGTAAGATTGGCAGCCATTAGGAAGTCAAACAGCATCAAGTGCTGGCGACGATGTGGGGAAAAGGGTACTCTTGTACATTGCTGGTGGGACTGCAAATTGGTGCGGCCAATTTGGAAAGCAGTATGGAGATTTCTTGGAAGGCTCGGAATGGAACCACCATTTGATCCAGCTATTCCCCTACTCGGTCTATTCCCTAAAGACCTAAAAAGAGCACACTGTAGGGACACTGCTACATCCATGTTCATAGCAGCACAATTCACAATAGCAAGACTGTGGAACCAACCTAGATGCCCTTCAATAGACGAATGGATAAAAAAAATGTGGCATTTATACACAATGGAGTATTACTCTGCATTAAGAAATGACAAAATCATAGAATTTGGAGGGAAATGGATGGCATTAGAGCAGATTATGCTAAGTGAAGCTAGCCAATCCCTTAAAAACAAATGCCAAATGTCTTCTTTGATATAAGGAGAGTAACTAAGAACAGAGTAGGGACAAAGAGCATGAGAAGAAGATTAACATTAAACAGGGATGAGAGGTGGGAGGGAAAGGGAGAGAGAAGGGAAATTGCATGTAAATGGAAGGAGACCCTTAGGGGTATACAAAATTACATACAAGAGGATGTGAGGGGAAATGAGGAAAATATAAGGGGGAGAAATGAACTACAGTAGAGGGGGTAGAGAGAGAAGAGGGGAGGGGAGGGGGGAAGGGGGATAGTAGAGGATAGAAAAGGCAGCAGAATACAACAGACACCAGAATGGCAATATGTAAATCAATGGTTCTGCAACTGATGTGATTCTGCAATCTGTATATGGGGTAAAAATGGGAGCTCATATCCCACTTGAATCAAAGTGTGAAATATGATATATCAAGAACTATGTAATGTTTTGAACAACCTACAATAATAATTAATTTAAAAAATATATGATTTCTTATATATTTTCAGATATCAATTCAATACATTATTTAAAGGGGAAACAGTTATATTATTTATTAACTGTATGATCTATTCATGCATTATCTCTATATTCATAGACACAGGGTACACCTATTTTTACCCTCAATACTAATTTATACGTTTTCAAAATATTCCTCAAAAAATGGTGGAAGAAATACTCATGTCACCTGATCTATGTATACATTTTATCACAGTAATATTCTGGACAAAAAAATCAAAGGTCACCCTTAAGTTTGTACCAAAGCCTAAATGGAAAGTGAGCATGGATTACTAAAACCTTCCATGTCCAGGTGGCCTAATGCTCTCAAATGTCAATCTTATTGGTGACTACATTTTTGTTTCTTCCTAAGATTATATATTCAACCTCAAGCCTGTTGAAAATGTCTAATCCTATCACTCACTTTATACTTTGCCTGATTTAGTAATGTCTCTCTTTATATCTATTTTCCTACATATTTTCCCCTGTTCATCATTGTGACTGACTCTTCACTTGTGCTGACATTTACATTCACTGTCTACCTGAAACCCTATTGCTTAAGAACTTTTGGTCTAAATCCTATTCTCACTCTTCTTTGTAAACCTACTGACTATCTTCCTAATCCTACCGACTATCCCTTTTTGAGTGGATGTTCTCTTCGACATTCAATCATCCAAGGTACAAGCTCCTATGCCATTGTATATAGATTTATCTGAGACATTTTTGCAGAAAATAATTCAAAGCTAAGTGTACCAATTAAGGGCCCAATGCCCTTCTGGACTTCATATCTTCCCTAGATTTCTGTTTTTATACTTATATTTCACCTATATATTCTTGTAAATATCATAGTTTCCCAATACCATTATTCGTCATGCAGAAGGATTCCTAACCCCAAATTGAACATGTTACTAACCCAAACCATACATTGTTCTCTCAATCGAACTTTACAGAACAGCAGGGACAGGGTTGCTCTTAAAATACAGGAATGTAGGGCATGTTCCACCTGTTGAGAACATCAAAGGTCCATGCAGAAATGATACCTTGAGAAGATGTAGGCAGCTACGAAAGACCTGAGAGAGAAAAGTCATCTTCTATGGCAAACAACCTTGTCAGCATGAAGGGATGTCTATGAATCAGCCTCTCTCTTCTTAATGTATTGAAGATGGACCAAAACAGTGCTAGGTGGAGAGCTGTTCCCGGGTGCCCATGGTTTATATACCATTCTAACTTGTGAAAGTGTCACAGGAAGTAGGGGCAGCCTCCATCTCATGGGACTCTTGAAAGCAACTGTTAGGACAAAGTGGTTGTCAAGGCAATGACCTCATTCAGTTCCTGAAGAAGTGATCTACCTCACTTCCTTGGTGATGGAACTCTCTTAACTTGGGATCCAGGAAGCCAGGCACCCGGAGCCAGTCCAGTCCCAGACCCAGTAGGCTCACTTGTTTGAATTTACCAAGGAGAGTGTCAGTCTTTCTTGGTACCTACAGATGTGAGGATGGCCAAATACCAGGAGAGCTCTGCATAGGGGCCTTTCCTGAGAAAGTAGGTAGTGGTTCACCGCAGGCTCCTGACAACTTCACAGAGTTGGCCAAGGAGACCAGATCTGAGATAGGACAGGCCATTTTGGGGGAACATAGTATGGCCCACCACTCAGAGGATACTCCGGATAGTCACAGAGTTACATGGGGGAAGGAGGTGTCTTTGTGGGTGTGGGTGTGATTTTGTGTTTTTGTCTCATGATCTGAGAATAGGTAGGAAAGACGGTTTGTTTGATTTGGAGTGGTCTTCTTCTAGTAAGTCGTTGGACAAGGCAAGTGTTTCTGTGTCTGTGTATCCCACTGTGTCCGTGGTTGTAGACATTAGAAAATAGAATGCAACAATTGATATGTCCTGTATAGTAGAAAGATTCCCGGCATTCATCCTGCCCAATTTATGAATGGACTGCAGCTTGCCTTATCCATGGGCAACACCTGCTACCTTCCTAAGTTCCTGTTTCTTCCAGAATTCTCATAACTCTCCAGAATAGTCTCATGGTTTTGTGTCCAAAATATGTACCACCTCCAAGCTCTGTGACATTGCCATGTCCTGGATAGCTGAAGGGAATGGCGAGCATCTCAGAAAACACAGATATCAGTGTGACCAAGAAAGTCTCAGTTGAGAAACCATGCTTTCGGCCTTTTGCTTATCAATTGTTCTGTTTCCCTGAATGTCAGGAAGGTCTTTGCCTCAGGCCACCCCTTTGTGAAGCCTGAAGAAAACAGTTTTCAAATGAAAATGAATGGGCACCACCTGTGGCTCTTTGCTTAATTGCTTTGGAAAGGGATGTGTCTAAATCAGCCTCTTGGCCCTGTGTGAGGTTGTGGCTTAGATTCTCAGCACCTGATGGATATAAAGAGAGATCCCATGTGTGCATCCAAAACCAAAATGGCCAAAAGAGCAATTATTGTGAATGAAGTCTCTCGCATTCATTTGTAAGGTTCCTGACCACCATCAAGTGAGAATACGGATCCTTTGGGTCAAATGAGTTATGCACAGCCCTGCAGAGGCTAGCCCATAGGTTTTTGGGTTTTCTCATGGCTCCAAATCATATAAAGAATCTATACCTGACAGTCAGTAGGCCTCAAATTGGAGATGCAGAGCAGTATTAACAGCTAGCCTATCTGATCACTCCTGGTTCACCGGATGGGTGTCCAGGCCACCTTGACTTTAGGCAAATGAGGGGCAAGGGAGCTTATTTTTGACACTGTCTTGGGCTGCACCCCTCATGAAAAACTCCAGCCAGAGGTTATGATAAGTGTCTATATGGAAGAAGATGAGGGCCATGTGGGAGTGTTTGGTTTTAATTGTGGTCATTTGTTTGGCGGTTGGAAGAGATAACTGGATCCACCTGGGCTTGAACTCTGGCATGATTCCTCTTAGAGACTGAGTTCTGGAATTTACCTCAAAGAAGTATTGCCATGAAATGTGTTGGGATTTTAGGAGGCCACGCATGAGAAGCGCCCTTGAAAACTGAGATCGAGTGCCAGGGTGTCTTTCCACAGTGCAGTGAGAATCTCAGCCAGGATATCACATGATTTTATTCTGAAAGACTTGGCAGCCATAGTTGAGAGTCTAAACACATATGGAACTCATATTGTAGACCTCAATGATCCTGGCTTCATGTGACCTTTTGGCCACTCTTTGGGAAGCCTTGCCTGTGAGATTTCTCCAGAGTTTTAATTAAATGAGCTTCCTCACCACATAATGGTTCCTGCATTAATTGAAACGTATAGTGACTCCAACTTCATCCTTCAAAAATGGCTAAATAAATACCATCAAATTTCTGAAATTCCCATGACCAGGTGGCACTGGAGAACCTTTGGATATCCTGTTGCTGATCATGAGTGAAATAATTCCCCACGCAATGACACTTCACCGGGAGAATTCCAATTTTATTGCTCAAAGCTGTGTGCTTATATAGAACTAAGGGGGAGATGGTAGGGCTTAGATAAATGGCAGCAACCCGTTTATTGGCAAGTTCTTTCAGATATCAGCTCCAGAGCCCAGGAATTAGTTCTCATTGGGGCTAAGTTTCCCCACAAGTGAGATTTGAAATTGGTGCTGACATGAGAGTTCACAAGGGTGGGAACTTTTTGCGCCACTGCAGAAATGAAGAATGTAGGAAGAAGAAGTCCTTAGGCGCCATGTTGAGGTTTTTCTCTGGGGTATGGCTGCCATTTATTCTTTTCCCAACATTCCACCCTTTTTGTTTTCTTAGGAAGTGGGGCGTCATTTGTCAGATCCGGCTGCTTCCTGCTGTGTGGGGGTGGTGTGGGGCCTAGAAAGAGAAGTGGAGGAATGCTCAGGGAGCAGGTTTGGGATTATCATGGCACCCAGAAATAAAACCCAGTGGCTATAGACAGCTACTTTCGTAGGGGTGAAGTCAATGAATGTTCCCTGAAGCCAAAGTTGTCGATGGCATGGAACTAGTCCTGGATGGAAGAGATTGTTGGTATCAGCCACTGGTCCTGTAACAGAGACTCTAGGAAATACTGGAAGCGTTGCCTGGACATGGCGTCACCAGCACCTGAAGAAGATCAGAGCAAATAAAAACAGAATGAAGATAAAAATTAAAGGAAATGTCATTTTTTGGCAGAAGTTCCATGTTGGGGGACTGACATAGAAGAGGCCAAGGGCCATGAGAAATCTTAGAAGGTGGTAAAGACTCATGAATCCAGGATGGCAGATTAAGAGGTTCTCAGAGCTCGTTGTCTCCCGCTGTCTGATACCCATTGCATTCCATCATGCCTGGTAGTGAGCTTCATCACTGAGTTACTGTTCTCTTGGAGATGTTGGGGGTTCATCGGTCATCAGAGGCAGGTAGTGCCTAAGCAAAAGCTGGTTGAAAGTTTGATTAGGAATTTTTTGCAGTTGGGTTTGAAGGCACTTCATTTTGCCGGGCAAGAGAGCACAAAAAAGGAGCATCCCAATAAGGGGCCCCAAGATATGTAGTAAGTACATGGCAAGATAGGATTGGAAGAACCCCATGATGGGATTGGAGGAGGTATGTTTGAGCAATTGGGTCGATAATTCCTGCAATTTAACAACATTTTTTTTATTAGCCCAGATTCATTAACATAATAGCAAAATTCCTCTCTGAGGAATAGGCATGTAACCCCTTTTTCTGCAGTGAGAAGATCAATTGCCCTTTGGTTCTGTAAAGCCACTTGTGCCAATGATGTAACCTGCCGCTGCAAGGAACCCAGAGACTCAGCCATGGTATTGAGTGTTTCCTGCAGTTTTTGTTGAAGGTCATTGGATGCCCATAGAGCATGACCTATAGCTCCACCAGAGAGTCCGAGACTCGTCACTGAGGTTGTTAAAATGAGGCCTACCAGAACCGGCAGAAAGACTACCCTACGGGTGCGGGAAGGTAGGGCCAACTGTCGGAATTCGGTGGGAGTATACAAAGATAGCTGAGGAACTACAGTAACCAAGAAACAGGTGCCAGAGACATTGATCGTTGAGGTACTTAAAGACCCATTACACCAGAGGAAATGTTCAGGTTGTCTAAACACAGGGCTCTATGGGGTGTTGTAGCTCAAGGAACAAACGGGTAAAGGATTCATTATTGGCAGGTGGAAACAGATGAAAGGAAATAAAGTATTGGTGGAATAACTTTCCCACAGTGCGATACGTGTCACATGTAGGGGTTGTCCTTTTTAGAGAAATTGTAGGGTTTTGCTGGAATATTTTCTGCCGCTAATGGGACTGCTGCTAGAAGTGGACGACTAAGTGAAGCACAGAGAAAGCACTGAGAAGTAGGCAAAGAAAGACGGGTGGAGTTTAATAATCAAAACGTTTGGTGTAGCAAATTGAGCCATGCGGGAGGGGGACCTGAGGGGGTTGAAGGCTCTGAATCCTCTTTGGATGAGCTATGGATACGATCTCGAAGTTTTGATTCTGAGTCCTTAATGTGTTTGACTACCTGGATGGTTGCCTTAGGTGGCGTAATCAGGGTGCGGCCAATAGTCATCCACCCTGTGGGTCTGACTGAGATTGTCTGAGCATAGACAGCAAACTCAACATAGCCCCAACGTTTGGCCTTGGGGTCAGGTTTATCTAAAGTATACCATCCATTGTTATTGGATGAAGAGCCTTTATGCCACTTTATGTAACTAGAAGTCCACCCTTCAAGGTAACCGAGTGAGTGGTAAGAATAGCTACCACGTTCATCATGGAACCTGCATGACCAATAGGGGCACCCATTATATATCTCAGGCCACCAATGACAATAATCTTTTGTTTGTTCAAAAAGGAAGCAAATGAAAGGCCAGTTCCAGCTACCAGGGACGAAGGTCCTTGAAGGTGACAATTTTAGGGAAATAGAGGTGCAGTTGTGGATGAAGCAAGTAGTTGCATCCACTCCGCGGACCTTCTGCATGCCATGTTCTGAGTATCATTCCCGAAGAGTGAATAAATGCATGGTAGGTGAGGAGGGTAAAGACCAGTCCTGACAGAGCACAGAAAATAAGCAGAGCACAAAAAACAAGCAGTTAGAGAAGACTAGGGTGTTGGGAGAGCTCATTGTGCCTTCTTTAAGAGGAATTGGGCTGCAAGGAAAACCGTGTGAGCAGCAACTTAAATGGGTGAGATGGGTGTGGAGAGCAGGAGTAAAGGGGAGGTTCAGGAGGTGATTCTTGGAGTTCCTCAGGGGTGGCCCTGTCTTCAGCATGTGGGGCCTCCTGGTGATGTGGCTTCAACCTAGACATGTGATTCCAGGGAGTGAGACGGTTGTCTGGTAAGGAGAGTTTGGCGGTGGTGGGGGTACAGAAAATGACAGGATAGCGGCCTTCCCATTTTGGGGCAAGAGTCCCTTTCTCCTCTGGGGTATTATAATTGACTAGACTAACAGGTGTTAAGGGAGGAGTGTTTGGAGAGGAGACTGTGTCCGGAAGAAGCCAGTCCTGATATTTCCAGAGTTCCGAGCGGAGATGAAGCAAGAGAGGCAAAGACAAATCTCGGGTGAGAGGTCCTTGTGAAATGACCAACGCAGGGGTTATAAGATGTCTTTCATACATTATCTCAAAAGGAGACAGTAAAGATGGTTTCTTAGGGAGAGCTCTGATTCGAAGCAAAGCCAAGGGAAGGAGTTTGACCCAGTCTATGTTTAATTCCATTGTCAATTTGGTAAGGACTTCCTTTAGAGTATGATTTACCCTTTCCACATTCCCTGAAGCCTGGGGGAAATATGGACAGTTGAAATGCCACTTGAAGGAGAGGGCTTGAGAGACCTTTTGTGTGATCCTAGAAGTAAACTCAGGGCCATTGTCATATTGTAGGGAAGTGGGCATACCAAACCTGGGGATGATGTCTGTCAGTAAGATTGAAGCTAAAGTGGAAGCCTTTTTATTGGAAGTGGGAAATGCCTCAACCAAACCAGAGAAAGTGTCCACAAAGACAAGGAGGTATTTAGTGTGCCATACTGTGGGCATGTTGGTGAAGTCTACCTGCCAGTCAGCAGAGGGAATGTGTCCCCGGGCTTGTTGGGAAGGGAAACGTTTGGGCCTTAAAGGAGTATGAGGGTTGGTCCGCTGACAGATCTGACAATTAGAGGCTATATTCTGTAGCATGGCTTGTCAGAGGGAGTGAGGAAGAAGAAACTCTGTAAAAAGAGGGTCAAAGACTGAGAATTGGAAAGGAATAGAGTATGAAGGAACTTGAAAAGATGCTTGTTCTTACTGAAAGAAGTATGGGCTTCAGATGAGCTGTCTAAAGTGGCCATTATATGTCCACCATGGGGGCCATGATTGGAAGTGGTAGGAGCCATTCGTGCCACCTGGTCAGCTTTGGCATTGCCCTCAGTGATAAGAGAGCCGTCTTTCTGATGGGACCTACAATGGACATCTCCCAACTGGGTGGGTAAGTGGGAGGCCTCTATCAGATTGGTTATAAGAGCTGAATTAGTGATCGCATTACCTTTGGTGGTAAGTAGGCCTCGCTTCTTTCAAATTGCAGCATGGGATAATAAGATATGGAAGACATATTTTGAATCAGTTTAGAGGGTGAGGGATTTGCCTTGTGCTAGAAGGCAGGCACGAGTGGATGCTATAAAATCAGCCTGCTGGTCTGTAGTTCCTGAAGGCAAAACTTTGGCCTCTATAATCTCAGTGGCTGAAAATACAGCGTATCCAGAGTAATTAGTTCCATTCTGCCTAAAGGAACTGCTGTCAGTAAACCAGATAAGGTCAGGCTTGGTGAGTGGTCTCTCAGAAATGGAAGAATGACAGGGGAGGAAATCATCTAAGTTTTCCAAGCAATTATGAGTTGGTGTGTGAGACATGGGAGTCATTGGGAGCAGTGAGGCAGGGTTCAGTGCAGAGCAGGGGAGGAAAATAATATTAGGGTTTTCCAGAAAGGAAGTGAGGAGCGACAGAACTCTGGATGTAGGGAGGGTTTGAAGGCCCTTTTAATGTAAAAGATCTTTCAAGTGATGTGGGGAGTAGATAGTTCAAGGGGCCCCAAAAGTCAGATTAGAGGCTTCTTTGTTTAAAATTTGTCCAGTAGCCAGAGCTCTTAAGCAAGGGGCCCACCCACGGATGGAAAATAAGAAACCATGTCCTCCAGGTCACATAGATGCAGACCCAGGTTTATGGTTTCACTAGAAAGGAAGCTAAAGCACGTGACAACAACATATATTTCAAGTGCCCAACCTCACAGGCAGTATCTCAAGAAGTCTCTAGGACAACAGACCTCCATGTTTTTGAAGTGTTTACCCTGTCCCTTACTTTTGGAAACTCCTCTAACACTTCCAAGGTTGTGAACTCCTGATCGCATTCCATTCCAGATATGTATTCATGGATTTTCTAACTCTTCTCCTCTAATTGTGTCTTACATGGGGTGAAGGTGTTGTCAAGGTATTGTTCTGGATGAGAGTGGGAAGATTTTTGTCTAGCACATATTTACATACACATTGGATTCATTTTCCAATTTTCCATTCAAAATACTGAATCCCTGTCAGTAACCCATAACCTAATAGACTCTGACTACTAATCCTAATATGATGGAGACAAATAACCCAAACATAATATTAATACAAGCAGTTCAGAGGAGGCATGGTGTATAGTTGGTCTTGCCTTTTGCATGATATAGTGTAGGAGTTATAAATCTTGTCAATTGTTTGTTGAAATAGTACTCCATGTGTTTTTAAAGTTAACACATATGTGAATTTCTGTCTCCTTTTTTCTGTAGCCAATTCAGCACATGTATTTTTATATGCACATATAAAATCATACCTGGTATCACACGTACATTTTTGTGAGGTGGCTAACTTGGCAGAAACAAAGTATGAGAAGAGATCACTCCTCCTAAACGCTTTTGGAACTGAAAATTCAAACTATGAGTGAGATTTTTAGTTGAACAACATTATACATAAATCCATGTTCAGTAAAATTAATATTTTTGGATCGGTGGATGATATATATTTCACGATGAATTTTGATTGGCATATATATTGCTACTTCCTAATGTTTCTCTGTGATATATATATATATATATATATATATATATATATATATATATATATATATATATTTCCAAATATAAAATATATGTGTCTTATTATACACTCCCTTAATAATTCACTCATGCTCATTTATGTGGTTTTATAATCAAATTTTCATACGATTATTTTCAGAACTATTCATCCACCTGAAATACATATTTGTTTTCTAGTACTGAAAACTCACTTCACTGAATGGTGCAAACAAATCCTTATATTTCTACAGTAACTGACCCAATTTAACATCAATGCATGTAGATTCCAATGGGGCATGATGTGTATTTTGACGTTCATTTTATTTAACACTGGTACATTACTATTTCTTCAGTTTTTGTACATCATAGTATAAACATTTCATCCATAAGTTCACAAATTTAAAGACATTTGAAACACATTCAATCACTTCCTGCTTCAGTACACATGTATTCCTCCTTGCTTTTGACTGGTCATTTCATGAGACTTCTTTCCAAACACATTATTTTCGATTTCCATAATCAATTTTGAAGCAAAACTCACACACTTTATGATAAACCACAACCCTAATATTACCATTAGATGTATAACTTGTTGGAATGAATGTATGTATATCAATATAACATTTACTGTGTATTTTCAGATATCAATTTATTCCAATTTCTAAAGTTGGAATCAGTTATATTATATATTCACACATGGTACACCTATTTGTGCCCCCAATACTAATTTATATCTCTTCTAAATATTGCTCCCAGAAATGGTGCAAGAAATACTCATGTCACCTGATCTACATATACATTTTATCACAGTAATATTCTGGCCACAAAATGCAAAGTCACACTTACAATTGTACCAAAGCCTAAATGGAATGTGAGTATGGATTATGAAAATCACACATGTCCATGTTGCCTAATGCTCTCAAATGTCAATCCTATTGGTGACTACATATTTGTTTCTTCCTAAGATTATGTATTCAACCTCAAGCCTGTTGAAAATGTCTAATCCTATCAATCACTTCATCATTTGCCTGATTTCCTAATGTCTCTAATGATATCTGCTTTCCTACATATTTTCCCCAGTTCATCATTGTGACTGACTCTTCAAATGTGCTGACATTTACATTTTCTGTCTACCTGAAACCCTATTGCTAAAGAACTTTTTGTCCAAATCCTATACTGACTCTTTTTTCTAATCCTATCAAGTATCTTCCTAATCCTACCAACTATCCTTTTTTGACTGGATGTTCTCTTCGACATTCAATTATCCAAGGTACAAGGTCCTATGCCATTATGTATAGATTTATCTGAGACACATGTGCACAACATAATTCAGAGTAAAGTATTCCAATCAAGGATCCAATGCCCTTTTGGGCTTCAAATCTTACCTAGATTTGTGTTTTCATACATATATTTCACCTCTATATATAATTATAAATATTGCAGGTTCCCAATACCATTATTCATGCAGCAGAATGATTCCTAACCCAAATCAATCATGTTATTAACCCTAACCATACTTTGTTTCCTCAACCTAACTTTACAGAAAAGCAAGGACAAAGTTGGTCTTATATAGAAATGTAAGAGATCTTCCACCTGCTGAGAACCTCAAAGGTCCATGCAGAAGTGAACCCTGGGGAAGATATAGAAAGCTATGAAGGACCTGAGAGAGCTAAAGTCATCTTTCATGACAAAAAAAAAAAACAAAAAAAAAAACAGGTCAGGATGAAGGGGTGTGTCTGAAGCAGTCTCTCTCTTCTTAATGTAGAGAAGATGGACCAAACCAGGCCTGTGTGGAGAGCTGTTTACGGGTGCCTATGTTTGATATACCATTCTTACTTGTGAAAGTGTCACAGGAAGTAGGGGCAGGCTCCATCTATTGGGACACTTGGAAGCAACTGTTAGGACAAAGATGTTGCCAAGGCAGTGACCTCATTCAGTTCTTGAAGGAAGTGACCTATATAACTTTCTTGGTGATGGAACTCTCTGAACTTGGGATCCAGGAAGCCAGGCACCCAGAGTCATTCCCAGTCCCAGTTCCAGTGGCCACACATGTTTGGATTTACCAAGGACAGAATCGGTCTTTCTGTGTAACTACTGATGTGAGGATGGCCAAATTCCAGGAGAGCTCTGAAGAGGGGCCTTTCCTGAGAAAGCAGGTAGTGTCTCACTACTGGCACCTGACAACTTCACAGTGTTGGCCAAGGAGACCAGATATGACATAGGACAGCCCATTTCGGGGAAACGTAGTATGTCCCATCAGTCAGAGGACACTCCGGATAGTCACAGACCTACTTGGGGGAAGGAGTTGACTTTGTGGGTGTGCGTGTGAGTTTGTGGTTTTGTCTCATGATCTGAGAATATATAGGAAAGTCGGTTTGTTTGATTTGGAGTGGACTGTTTCTAGTAAGTCTTTTGACAATGCGAGTGTTTCTATGTCTGTTTATCCCACTGTGTCCGTGGTTGTAGACATTAGAAAAGAGAATGCATCAATGGATGTGTCCTGTCTAGTAGAAAACTTCACAGCATTCATCCTGCCCAATTTATGAATGGACTGTGGCTTGCCTAATGGATGGGCAACAACTACTATCTTCCTAAGTTCCTGTATGTCTTCTTGAATTCTGGCCACTCTCCAGAATAGGTTCAGGGTTTTGTGTCCACGATATGTACCACCTCCAAGCTCTGTGACATGCCCATGTACTGGATAGCTGAAGGGAATGGGATCATCTCAGAAAACTCAGATATCATTCGAGAAACCCTGCAATGGGCCATTTGCTTACCTATTGTTCTGTTGCCCTGAATGTCAGAAAGGTCTTTGCCTCAGGCCACTCCTTTGTGAAGCCTGAAGGAAACGGTTTTCAAGGGGAATTAATGGGCATCACCTGTTGCTCTTTGCTTAATTGCTTTGGAAAGGAATGTGTCTGCATCAGACTCTTGGCCATGTGTGAGGCTGTTGCATAGATTCTCAGCACCTGATGGATCTAAAGAAAGTTCCCACGTGTGCTTCCAAAACCAAAATGGCCAAAAAAGCAGTCATTGTGGACGAAGTCTCTCGCCTTCCTCTGTAACGTTCCTAACCTCCATCAAGTGAAAATAAGGATCCTTTGTGTCAAATGAGTTCTCAAAACCCTGCAGATGATAGCCCATATGTGCTTGGGTTTTCTCATGATTCCAATTCACATAAAGAGTCTATACCCAAGAGTCAGTAGGCCTCAAATTGGAGAAGCAGAGCAGTATTTATGGCAGGCTTATTTGATCACTCCTGGTTCTCAGGAAGGGTGTCCAGGCAACCCTGACTTTAGGCAAATTAGGGGCAAGGGAGTTTATTTTGTACACTGTCTTGGGCTGAGCCCCTCATGGAAACCTCCAGCCACAGGTTATGATGAGTGTCTATATGGAAGAAGATGAGGGCCTTGTGGGAGTGTTTTGGTTTTAATTGTGGTCATTTGTGTAGTGCTTGGAAGTGATGACAGGGTCTACCTGGGCTTGAACTCTGGTGTGATTCCCCTTAGAGTCTGAGTTCTGGAACTGATCTCAGAGAAATATTGCCATGAACTGTGTTCAGATTTTAGGAGGCCACGCATTGGATTTCCCCTTGGAAACTGAGATCAAAAAAGAAGGGTGACTTTCCACAGAGCCTTGGAATCTCAGCTAAGATATCACATGATTTTATTCTGAAAGATGTGGCAGCCATAGTTGACAGTCAGAACACCCATGGACGTCACATTGAAGACCTCAATGGGCCTGGCTTCATGTGACCTTTTGACCACTCTATGGGATGACTTGCCTGTGAGATTTCTCCAGAGATTTCATTGAAATGAGTTTCCTCACCATTTAATGGTTCCTGAATGAACTGAAACCCACAATGCCTCCAACTTCATCCATGAAAAATGGCTAAATAAATACAATAAAATTTTTGAAATTCCCTTAACCAGGTGGCACTGGAGAACCTTTGGATGTCTTTTTCCTGATCATGAGTGTACAAGAGAATGCCATGATTGACGGGGTTTCATGAAAATGCGGTAGAACAAAGATGCCAGTAAGTTGGACCCTGCTGAGTAGTGGGCCTATTGCAGTGGTGGGCAGGTGTGTGATAATACATCTGTGGTGTGGCCAGGAGGATTTTCCTTTGCCTTCAAAATGGCTTGTGACTGATATGGTGCAGCCAGCAGACCCTTCTTGTTACATGGAGAGGTTTCTGGGCAAAGTTCAGAGTCAGATTTCTATGGACAAATGGGCAAGCTTTGTGAGATAGAAGCCTGGTTGGTGCATTCTCTGTCACCACAAGTGACAGAACTCCCTCCAATACTGGGTCCCAGTTGAACTCGTTGTATTTCATGAAGCAAATACCAAACTCCCAGTGCAGCAGCAAGAAACACCACGAAAAGTGGAGGATGACCAAATGGCTTCACAGTTCACACGGGGAGACACTTAGCACCAAGTGGCCACAGTTTACCTACAAATACAAAATTCAGCACTGCTGCCTCATGTTCATTAGAATACAAGAAACCATGTACTCCAGGTCACGTAGATGCAGACCCAGCTTTTATGGTGTCACTAGAAAGGAAGCTAAATCTCCTTACAACAACATATATTTCAAGTCCCAACCTCAGAGGAAGTTTCTCAAGAAGTCTTTAGGCCGGCAGAGCTCCACGTCTTTGGAGTGTTTACCTGTTAGACCAGGACGCTAGAAAAGACCACTGACTCAAATTAAAATCAAATAAAATTAAGCTTATTATTTCCACCGGCCGTGCTGCCTCTCCCTCCCAAAATGATGGGAACAAGACAGCATCCCCAGCTTTCCTACAGCCCAGTTTTATAGCCCAGAAAGTTACACAAAAGGGGGGTTACAGATAACAGAACTCTGATAAACATCACATTAAAGGTAGTTTACAATTTTTTTGCTGTCCCTACATCAGAATTCATGAGGACCATTAGAGCCTCAGAGAGGGTTGTTGTCTGGCCAGAGAAGGCAAATATTTATGATGTGTCACTAAAGTTTCAGAGAGGGCTGCTATCTGGTCAGAGAGCTGGGCATGCGTGAGTTCCAGGCATGGGTAGGCATTCCACGCAGGTTCAGAATTTGAAGTAATTTATGGTAAAGCCAAAATTATCTTTTCATGGCTTTGTGGCATGATGGCTCCCAATTTTAATAAAAGATCAGGTTGGGTCTACAATTTCCCCCTTTTCTCTGTGTCCCTTTCAAATCTTTGATAGATTATGGGAAGAGCACTGAGGAAATTTTAATCCTTCAGATAAGAGTCTCCAAATTTTTACAACTCACCCAAAACCGATCTCCCTGATTTTACCTGACTTAATTAATTTTTTATATTGATAGTCTATTTATCTTTCTCTCCATTGTTGTAAAAAGAGTGGTATCACTAATTTTTTCTTCTTCTGTCCTGAGACAGGGTGACGTGAGTGGGCTCGTCATGAGGGACATGAGTTGCCTATTAGAAGTCAGTTGAAAGACATGAGTTGCCCTTTAGAAGTCAGTTCGGTTTGAAGTCAGGTTGGGGAAGAACAGGTTGTAAAGTCATCTGTGAATGGATTCTTCTATGAGTGAAACAAAAACCATGAGTACTGAATAAATGTTGCAGCAGCTACAACATGTCACTGTATAGAAATTCCCTCACCAGTCTTTAATATCCCCAATTATCAGGACTGTCAACTTAATATTTAACTTTAAGTGTTACAGTTGGCCCTCCCAATAAGACACAGTTTAATAATTTAATGTCATCTGATCTTGTAAAAATCCTTTTACTAGTATGACCTCTGCGTCTAATAGAGAAACCTTTAATTCTGTTACTCAGGGCTGGATAATCGTACTAGCAAACACCAAGCCTACCTGTGTAGGTTAGGAATATCTGTAGGTCTTAAACTGAAAACTTCTGCCTGTGGCAGCTCTTCTTGATAGTCTCTTTTTATAAGTATTAGGCATTCCTGTGTGAGAATCCTTCTTTGTAGCCTCCAGTCTTACTTATTTTGGGAGGATAAGATAAAGTGCATACCTTAAAAATTTATTATTATTATTATTATTATTATTATTATTATTATTATTATTATTATTTAAAATGCCCAGGAGTGGCTGTATTTTGGTCTTAACTGTCTTTGCTAAGTGTTTAAGATGAAGCAGTCAAACTGACTTTTGTTTCTATCTATTGTTAACAGTCAGCTGAGCTTTTGTGGGAATCAATTCTGGGGAAACTTGAGAAGAGATTCTCAGTTCTGCTAGTGCCATTTGCGCTAGGTGGGTCCAGGTCTTGCTTGACCATTTGGCTTCCCTCAGAAGCATTATGGATGTCTCCTTTCTATGATGACTCTCCTCTTTGTAACAAATGCACTGATTGGCTTTCTGTTCTCCAGTGGACTCATTAATCTCCCTCATCAGGAGGTTATGTGGCTCAGAGTTGCAAAGCTCTTTAGAGAAGTCCCCTGTTCCCTGGATTCAGACTGACTCAGAGGGCAAGAGCCAAATATTGGTTTTCTTGGCCCTTTTCATTTAACATTCATTTTAAATCCTAATCTTAAAAATCCAGCAAATAAATTTTAACAGCCTTACATTAGAGTACTGGGCTTTAATGTCTATAACTTTATAATTACCTTTTTATTAATTGGGATCTGTATTATTCTGTCTGTATTGTAGTTGATGACTTATTATCTTGAATAAACCCATGTTGTGTTCTTAAAGCAACACATTTGTAAAACACTAACAGGGAATCTTTAGATGACTTATAAGAAAATTTCAAACTAAAATTAACAAAAGTAAAAATACTTAGTTCATGTAATATCTTCCCTGAATTTTTTGGCTGAATTATACATTATATCCCCTGTTTGAGATCCTAGGAATATTGACAATAAAAAAAAAACTTTTTAACATAACTTTAAAGAAATATTATCTGACCTAATGGTTTCATAGTCATTCTCACATGTAGTAAGATGGGACACACAGCCTTATCTCAGGTAAGGCAGGTCTCTTTATAAATCTTAACTATTTTAGTTCTAAAGCTGATCTTTATTTTTAAATATCATTTGACAATGTTTAAATAAATTGTTTGAGGTCACATGAACATTAGCTAACACCATATGATATCACATTTAAAACATGAATTAAAGAAATGCTGAAAGTTTTTAACCTTTACAAAGATTAGGCTCTAATTAACTTAAAAATACATTTAAATTGTTCCCCAATGTAAAAAGTAACATAAAAATTTACATATCTTATTGATAACAGGTAAATAAATCCACAATATATTTTTTACCACACAACTTCAGAGCACCAGCTTGATATAATACTCTTTAAACGTTTCTACCTTACAGACTTGCATACCTGTAAGATATGAAAACATTAATAGCATAACAATTACATTTATGTTTCTACATTAATCAAGTTTGGCTTTTAAAGAAATGGCAGTACAGTGCTCTAAAATAACAGTTTTTATTTAATCAGTTGTTTAATTTTTATGGTTGCTTGCTCTAGAAAACATAAATCTTAATAAACTCAATGTTATGGGGAAACTTATGTTTTAAGAAATTTTTGTCTCATTAACACATGACTGATTTTTACAATCTTATACAGAGTTTACTAAAAAAAATACAGATCTTAGTAAATCAATCAGATATCTAACAAAAGTACTCATGAATGAGTAATCCCATATCAAATTTACTTTACTTATTTATCAAAAAGTTAGAGAAATGTATTGAACAGTGTAAACCATTTTTATGTTGAAGGAAAGGTACTAGAGCCAAGGCATATTAGACATTTTGTAGATGTTAATATTTTGTTAGATGTTTGAACACCTAGAAAACTTTGTAAGCTTAAATTTAAAGACATTTGTTTTTATCTCTTTATCCAATTTAAATTGAAACATTTAAATCACGTGAATTAAAGATCTTTGATTCCACTTTTTTAAAATTTGTTTTTACGAGCGCTATTTTTTTATGAGCGCTCCTTATATATGTTAATTTGTGTATCATATATATGATATACGGACATATGTATATATAGACATACAACACATAACAATTTGTGCACACATAATAATAGTAAAGGCCTTGTAGCTTTTCGTAGTTGAAATCTTTATTGCAATGTTTCAAAAAGTCCACAGTTGGTCAAAGATAGAACTGATCAGAAAAACATTAACCTAGGTCTGTATGCTCAAAATCATGAGGTCAAAAAACATAAAGTATCTAAGAAAAAAAATAAGAGTCCTAGAAAAAATGACTTGTCAGTAATTAGTAAATAACATACAATTTACCTTTTTTTTCCCTTAGACCTTAAATCACTCTCCTACAAAGCTTGCAGGCTTCTTTCATTTGCATTTCAACATAAGTCATGGCTGAGGTCTGGAAGGAACAGCAAAAAAACTGCTATTCTGAACAGACATCTCAGGACTAAGGCATTTTAACCATAATTTTCAGGTTCAGATGTTGAAAATTATGATACAAGTTTAAGATACAATTCACAAAATTTTATATCTTTACATCTTGTTTTGTCAACAGACACCATACTATGATTTACTATTTATGTCCAAATTAATGCACTGGTACACACAGTGACATTTTCCCAGGCTACCCAATTCAAAATTGGTGAAAAAAAAAAAAAGACCGTATGATTGGGAAGTTTCTTGCCAACTTGGAAGTAGAGTTCTTCAGTTATCCATCCTAAGTATTTAAGTTCTCTGGCATGAATTATCTGAAATCATAAACTAAACAATTACCTAAACCCGACTTTTTACTGCAAGATTGTGCAATGCTTCAAAAACCCATTCAGTTTCCAGATTGTTAAAATAAAACATCATCATTTAGACACACATTCAGCTAAGATCATTCCCCAAAAACAATTTATAATATCAACACATTATTGCAGATGCCTTAAAGGGCCAGAAACAAAGACACAATACAGACAGAATGGAGGTCCAGACTATGGCTGTCATACAGAACCCTTTAAACCAGAGCAGATAAGAGAAAAATCTCCTACAGCAGTGGCACCATAGATGTCCCCACAAGGGGACCAGATGTTTTCACAGAAGGGCAACCTGAAATGTAAAATAAAGTGTCTCCATGGTGACTTTACTGCATTTAGTGTCACCTTTTTCTTTTTCTCTTTTTTTAAGAAGACAGAGGTGGCATAATCCTTACAGTGCAGGGAAGGAAGGAGGTAATTCCCTGAATCAACAGGGCTTTGGCAGCTGCTGGGAGTCCCTCAGTTTCCCCTTTTACATACAGGATTAGCTCCTCTGATTCAGTTCCACATCAAGCATGCTCTATCTCCTAACATTTCAGTAGATAGCTCTCACAAAGTTCAGGGGCGGAGGGTGGGTACAAGATTTGTAACTTAAAGTTTGGTTCCTGACCTTGAAGCCAATTAATACAAATTTAATAATGGGGACTGGGTTTTGAGAAAAAGAAAAAAGGAGTTTTATTGCTTGGCTAACAAAGGAGAAACACAGGGGACTCTGCCAAAGTTGTGACTCTCTTTATCTGGAGGGACAAGGGGTTTTAAAGGAGTTTCACTTGTTTACCTGGGAGATACTCAGTTCTTAGGTCCCCAGCAGGCATAGCCCTCTGCAATGGGTGTGCTCCAGGCAGCCAGCTAGGGGCTTCTATCATCCTGCTTTACAATGGGGGATAAAGTTCATTGCAGTTCCTTAAAACACAGTCCAAAGGGGTGTCAGGCTTAATCTCTTTCTTTCTGATTTTCATGTCCAATATACTTAAGTTTTTACCACCAAAATCACACAACAAAACAAACAAAAACAAACAAACAAAAAACCAAAAAATAGAACACAGAACACAAAAAAACAGAAACCCAGCGCCTAAACACAGAAACAGGGGAAGAGTGCAACATCTTGCTAAAGCTCCAGGGTAGGAGCGCGTGCGTGCCCGTCGGCACCTCTCTACAGTTCCAGAGGAATTCCCTACAGAACAGAACAGAGGACAGAAAGATTCTCGTTACTGTCCTGGACAGAATTATATGTGAGCCTCCCCGTGCCACATCTCTGTCATCAGAAGAGATCTCCCTTAACCAGATATAAGATGTTATAAAGGAGCCACTTACCTATGGAGGCGTCCTCCATCAGGTGCTTGCTAATAGTTTTAGTGCAGAGGTTCACTGCAGTGCTCCCTGGACTAAAGGCTCTCTTCCAAATATAAAGAAGATGGACCAAATCAGGCCTGTGTGGAGAGCGGTTCCTTGGTGCCTATGGTTGATATACCATTCTAATTTGTGAAAGTGCCACAGAAAATAGGGTAAGCCTCCTTCTCATGGTATGCTTGAAAGCAACTGTTTGGACAAAGTGGTTGCCAAGGCAGTGACCTCATTCAGTTCCTGAAGGATGTGACCTCACTTCAATCCCTTGGTAATGGAACTCTCTGAACTTGGGATCCAGGAAGCCAGGCACACAGAGTCAGTCTCAGTCCCAGTCCCAGTGTCTCACTTGCTTCGATTTAGCAAGGACAGAGTCAGTCTTTCTTGGTACCTACTGATGTGAGGATGGCCAAATGCCAGGATTTCTCTGAAGAGGGGCCTTTCCTGAAAAAGTAGGTAGTGGCTCACAGCTGGCTCCTGACCACTTCACAGAGTTGGACAAGGAGACCAGATCTGAGACAGGAAACGCCATATTGGGGGAACATAGTATGGCCCAGCAGTAAGCGGATACTCTGGAGAGTGAGAGACCTACTTGGGGAAGGAGGTGCCTTTGTGGGTGTGGATGTGTGTTTGTTGTTTTGTCTCATGTTCTGAGAATAGGCAGGAAAGTCGGTTTGTTTGGTTTGGAGTGAACTGTTTCTAGTAAGTTGTTTCACAAGGCGAGTGTTTCTATGTCTGTGTATCCCACTGTGTCCGTGCTTGTAGACATTAGAAAAGAGAATGCATCAATGGATGTTTCCTGTCAAGTAGAAAGCTTCCCAGCATTCATCCTGCCCAATTTATGAATGCACTAGGGCTTGCCTTATCGATGGGCAACACCTGCTATTTTCCTAAGTTCCTGTTTTCTTCCTGAAATCTAGCCACTCTCCAGAATAGGTTCATGCATTTGCATCCACGATATGTACCACCTCCAAGCACTGTGACATGGACATGTACTGGATAGCTGAAGAGATTGGCAAGCATTTCAGAAAAGTCAGATATCACTGTGACCCAGAAAGTCTCAGTAGAGAAACCCTGCAAAGGGCCTTTTGATTACCTATTGTTCTGTTGCCCTGAATGTCAGGAAGGTCTTTGCCTCAGGCCACGTTTTGTGAAGCCTGAAGAAAACAGTTTTCAAACGGAAATGAATGGGCATCACCTGTGGTTCTTTGCCTAAATGCATTGTAAAGGGATGTGTCTGAATCAGCCTCTTGGCTCTGTGTGAGCCTGTGGCTTAGATTATCAGCACCTGATGGATCTAAAGAAAGATCCCATGTGTGGATCCAAAATCAAAATGGCCAAAAATCAGTCATTGTTGATGAAGTCTCTCGCATTCCTCTGTAAGGTTCCTGACCTCAATTAAGTGAGAAAAGGGATCCATTGGGTCAATTGAGTTCTTCAAAGCCCTGCAGATGCTAGCCCATAGGTTCTTGGGTTTTCTTATGAATCCAATTCAAATAAAGAATCTAAACCCCACCGTCAGTAGGCCTCAAATTGAAGAACAGAGCTGTATTAATGGCAGGCATATTTGATCACTCCTGGTTCACAGGAAGGGTGTCCAGGCCACTCTGACTTTTGGCAAATGAGGGGAAAGGGAGATTATTTGGGACACTGTCTTGTGCTGCGCCTCTCATGGAATCCTCCTGCCAGAAGTTATGATGAGTGTCTATTTGGAAGAAGATGAGTGCCATTTGGGAGTGTTTTGGTTTTAATTGTGGTCATTTGTGTGGCGGTTGGTAGAGATAATTGAGTCCATCTTGTCTTGAACTTTGGTGTGATTCCCCTTAGAGACTGTGTTTTGGAACTGACCTCTGAGAAGGTAC